>NW_028227777.1:0-28000 GCF_978045245.1 Mus caroli | reverse complement strand
CATTTCACTTGTTTATATTTCAAGTGTTATCCCCCTCCTGCTCTCCCATCCCTGAGGCCCAACTTTTCCCCCTTCCCACCCAGCCACTCCCATCTAATCCCTCTAGTATCCCCTTCTCTGGGGTATCAAGCCTCAACAGGACCAAGTGCCACCCCTCCCACTGACGCCAGACAAGTTAGTTCTCTGCTAGATAAGTATTTTTAGTCATGAACCCGCCCATGTATACTCCTTTAGTTGGTAGATTACTCCCTGGGAGCTCTGAGGGGTCTGGTTAATTGATACTGTTGTTCGTCCTGTGGGGTTGCCATCCCCTTCAGCTCCTTCAGCCCTTCCCCTAATTTTTCCATTGGGGTCCCCACACTCAGTCCAATAGTTTCTGTGAGTTTCTCCATCTGTCTTAGTCAGTTGCTGACAGAGGCTCTCAGAGGATACACAGACATACAAGGCTCCTGTCTGTAAGCACATCTTGGCATCAGCAGTAGTGTTGGGGTTTTGTGTCTGTGGGTAGAATACAGTGCTATAGTCTCTGGATGGCCTTTCCTTCAGTCTCTGCTCCATTTTTGTCCCTAAATTTCCTTTAGACAGAGACAATTTTCGGTATTTTTTTTAAATGGGTGGGTGTCCCCATCCCTCAACAGAGTCCCATGTCCATCTCCTGGATGTAGTCCCTTCAGGCTCCATCTCCCCTGTATTTCAGCTGTTGTTATGCCATTGAGTTCTGGGAACCTCTTGTATTCCTGGCATCTGGGAATTTCTAGTGCATCTCCTAGTTCCCCAAACCCCGCTGCTATTATTCCTATTCATTCTCCTGGCCCTCTAGTCGTCTCTCCTGTCTCTTCCCATACCTGACCCTGTCCTTCCTTCTTTCTTCCCCTCCCTTTCTCTCTCCCACCCTGATACCCCCCCTTCCTCTGCCTGCCATGATTATTTTGTTACCTCTTCTAAGTAGGTTTGAAGAACCGACACTTTGGTGTCCCTTCTTGTAAAATTTCATTTACTTTTAGTTGTCGCATGGGTATTCTGAGCTTTTGGGTAAAATCCACTTATCGGTGAGTACATACCATGCAAGGCCTTTTGGATTTGGGTTACCTCACTCAAGAAAATATTTTCTAGTTCCATCCATGTGCCTACAACGTTTATGATGCGATCATTTTTTAATATCTGAGTAGTATTCCATTGTGTAAATGTACCACAGTTTCTGTAACAATTTTTCCATAGAGGGACATCTGGGTTGTTTCCAGCTCATGGTTATTAAAAATTAGGGTTCAGTGAACACATTGGTGCACGTATCTTTGTTCTGTGTTGGAGCATCTTTAGAGTATATGACAACACACTGGAGCATGTGAAACCACAGTGGAAAATGTGACACCACAGTGGAGCATTGTGACACCACAGTGGAGAAATGTGACACCACAGAGGAGTAGGGTGACAGCACCATGGAGCACTGTGACAACGAAGTGGAGCACTGTGACACCACGGTGGAGCACTGTGAGACCACATTAGAGCAGGGTGACAACAGCGTAGAGAAGTGGGACATCACAGTGGAGCATTGTAAAACCACAGTTGAGCACAGTGACAGAGAAACCCTAAAAAACGTGAAACATAAAAAATAACACTGTAGGAACTGAAATATGGAACGAAAAAGTGAAAATCATCAAATATGAGAAAATCACACTGTAGACCTTGAATATGGTGATAAACCCTGAAAAACGTCGAAAATTAAAAACTCACAATGTAGGACCTGGAATATGGCGACCAGGTATATGGCAACAAATACTGAAAAATATGAAAAATGATAAACTCAAACGGTAGGAACAGAAATATGACGAGAAACCCTGAAAAACGTGGAAATTTAAAAACAAACACTGTAGGACCTGGAATATGGCAAGAAACAATGAAAAAAAAACGTGGAAAATGAGAAACTCGCGCTGTAGGAACTGGAATATGGAAAGAAACCTGGAAAAAGGTGGAAAATGAGACAACCACACTGTAGGACCTGGAATGTGTCTAGAAACCCAGAAAGAGGGGAAAATGAGAAAATCATAATGCAGTACCTGGAATATCGCAAGAAACCCTGAAAAACGTGAAAAATTAAAACTTACCCTGTAGGACCTGGAATATGGCAAGAAAACGGAAATTCATTGAAAATGAGAAAATCACACTGTAGGACCTGGAATATGGAGAGAAACCTTGAAAAACGTAGAAATTAAAAACTCACACTGTAGGACCTGGAATATGGCGAGAAAACCTGAAGAACGTGGAAAATAAAAATATAACAGTGTAGGACCAGGGAAATGGCAAGAAAATATGGTGGCTCACAACCATCCGTAACGAGATCTGGCTCCCCCTTCTGGAGTGTCTGAGGACAGCTACAGTGTACTTACATATAATAAATAAATAAATCTTTAAAAAAAAAAAAGAAAATGAGAAAATAACACTGCAGGACCTGGTATAAGGCTAGAAACATTGAAAAATGAGAAACTCAAACTATAGGACTTGGAATATGTTGAGAATCCTTGACAAACATGGAAAATTGAAAACTTACACTATAGGACTGGGAATATGGCAAGAAATCCTGAAAATCAAGAACAATGAGAAAATCAAACTGTAGAAGCTTGATATGGCAAGAAACCCTGAAACACGTGGAAAATTAAAAACTCACAGTGTAGGTCCTGGAATATGGCGAGAAACTCTAAAAAACATGGATAATGGAAATTAAAACTGTAGGAAGTGGGATATGGTGAAAAACTCTGAAAAATGTGGAAAATTAAAAATTAAACCTGTAGGCCATGGAATATGGCAAGAAACCCTGAAAAACGTGCAAAATCAGAAAATGGCACTGTAGGACTTGGAATATAGTAAGAAAACCTTTTTAAAAGTGGAAAATAAAAAAAAAAACTAACAGTGTAGGACCTAAAATATGACAAGAAAAATTCAAAATCCTGAAAAATGAGAAAATCAAACTGTAGGACTTGGAATATGGCAGGAAAACCTGAAAAAATTTGAAAATAAAAAATTCACACCCAATAACCTGCAAAGTATGAAAAATGAGAAAATCACACTGTAGGACCTGGAATATGGAGAGAAACAATGAAAGACTTGGAAAATAAGAAACCCAAACTGTAGGATCTGGAATATGCTGAGAAACTCTGAAAAACGTGGAAAATTAAAAACTCACACGGTTGGATCTGGAATATGTTGAGAAAACCTGAAAAAGGTGGAAAACAAGAAACGCACTCTGTAGGACCTGGAATATGGCAAGAAACCCAGAAAAAGGTGGAAAATGAGAAAATAACACTGCAGGACCTGGTATAAGGCTAGAAACACCGAAAAATGAGAAACTCAAACTTTAGGACTTGGAATATGTCGAGAAACCTTGACAAACATGGGAAATGGAAAACATATACTATAGGACTGGGAATATGGCAAGAAAACCTGAAAAAATCAGAGAAAATGAGAAAATCACACTGTAGAATCTGGAATATGGCAAGAAATCCTGAAACACGTGGAAAATTAAAAACTCACACTCTAGGACCTGGAATATGGTGAGAAGAACTGAAAAATGTGAAAAAAAGAGAAACTCAACTATAAGAACTGGAATATGGAAAGAAAACCTTAAAATTTTGGAAAATGAGAGAATCACACTGTAGGACCTGGAATATGGTGAGAAATCCAGAAAAACGTGGAAAATTAAAAACTCACACTCTAGGACCTGGAATATGCCAAGATTCCCTATAAAACGTGGAAAAGGAGAAACTCACACTGGAGGACCTGGAATGTGGCAAGAAACCCTGAAAGAGGTGGAAAATGACAAAATCAAACTGCAGAACTTGGAATATGGCAAGAAACCCAGAAAGAGGTGGAAAATGACAAAATCACACTGCAGGACTTAGAATATGGGAGAAAACCTGAAAAATCGGATAATTAAAAAACCTAAAAATAATGAAAAATGAGAAAATCAAACTGCAGTACCTAGAATATGGCAAGAACCCCTGAATAATGTGAACAATAAGAAACTCAAATGGTAGGATATGGAATATGGCAAGAAACACAGAAAACAGTGGAAAATTAAAAACTCACACTGAAGGACCTGGGATATGGCAAGAAAACCTGAAAATAATGAAAAATGATAAAATCTCACTGTAGGACCTAGAATATGGCAAGAAACACTGAAAAACGTGGAAAATAAGAAATTCAAACTGCAGGACCTGGAATATGGCAAGAAACCCTGGAAAACGTGGAAAATTAAAAACTAACATTGTAGGAACAGGAATATGGAGAGAAAACCTGAAAAACGTGGAAAATGAGAAATTCACATTGTAGGACATGGTTTATGCTAAGAAAACCTGAAAACGTTGGAAAATTAAAACTCACACTCTAGGATCTGGAATATGGCAAGAAAACCTGAAAATCATGAAAAATGAGAAAATCACACTGTAGGATATGGAATATGGCAAGAAACAATGAAAAACATGGAAAATGAGAAATTCAAACTGCAGAACCTGGAATATGCTGAAAAGACCTGAAAAACGTGGAAAATGAGGAACTCAAACTGCAGGACCTATATTATGGCAAAAACTCTGAAAAACGTAGAAAATGAGAAACTCACACTATAAGACCTGGAATATGAAAAGAAACCCTGAAAAATATGGAAAATAAAAAAACTCACACTGTAGGATCTAGAATATGGGAAGAAAACTGAAAATCATGAAAAATGAGAAAATCATACTGTACTATCTGGAATATGAAGAAAACCATGAAAAACGTGGAAAATAAAAAACTTGCACTGTAGAATATGGAATACGGCAGGAAACCCTGAAAAAGTTGGAAATTTAAAAATTCACACTCTACGACTTGGAATATGACAAGAAACTCTGAAAAATGTGAAAAATTAAAATCAAACAGTGAATGACCTGGAATATGGCGAGAAACCCTGAAAAACGTGGAAAATGAGAAACTCACACTCTAGGACCTGGAAAATGGAGAGAAACCCAAAAAAAGGTGGAAAATGAGAAAATCACACTGATGGACCTGGAATGTGTCTAGAAACCCAGAAAGAGGGGAAAAATGAGAACTCATACTGAAGTACCTAGAATACCGCGAGAAACCCCGAAAAATATGGAAAATTAAAAACTTACCCTGTAGGACCAGGAATAGGGCAAGAAAACCTGAAAATCGTTGAAAAGGAAAAATCACACTGTAGGACCTGGAATATGGCGAGTAACTATAAAAACGTGGATAATTAAAAAGTCACACGGAAGGCCTGGAATATGGCAAG
Organism: Mus caroli; assembly: GCF_978045245.1. Classification (NCBI taxonomy): domain Eukaryota; kingdom Metazoa; phylum Chordata; class Mammalia; order Rodentia; family Muridae; genus Mus; species Mus caroli. The sequence continues at coordinate 22,722 of NW_028227777.1, read as the reverse complement.
AAATCCTGAAAAATGTGGAAAATGAGAAAATCACACTGTAGGACCTGGAATATGGTGAGAAAACTTGAATAAGTCGAAAAATGAGAAAATCACACTGTAGAACCTGGAAAATGTTGAGAAACCCTGAAGAAGTCGAAAAATGAGAAAATCATATCTAGTACCTGGAATATGGTGAGAAACCCTGTATAGTCGAATAATGAGAAAATCACATTGTAGGACCTGGAATATGGTGAGAAACCCTGAAAAACTCGAAAAATTAGAAAATCACACTGTAGAACCTGGAATCTGGTGAGAAACCCTGAAAACGTCAAAAAATGAGAAAATCGTACTGTAGTACCTAGAATATGGCGATTAACCATGATAAATGTCGAAAATTAAAAACTCACACAGAAGGACAGGGAATATGGTAAGAAAGCGTGAAAATCTTGGAAAATTAAAAACTCACACAAAAGGACCTGTATTAGGGCGAGAAATCTTGAAAAACAGGGAAAATGAGAAAAGAACACTGTAGGACTTGGAATAGGGTGAGAAACCCTGTATAGTCGAATAATGGGAAAATCACACTGTAGTACCTGGAATATGGCGAGAAACCCTGAAAAGCATGGATAATTAAAAACTCACACTGAAGAACTGGAATAGGGCGAGAAATCCTGAAAAATGTGGAAAATGAGAAAATCACACTGTAGGACCTGGAATATGGTGATAAACTTTGAAAAAGTCGAAAAATGAGAAAATCACACTGTAGGCCCTGAAATATGGTGAAAAACCATTAAAGGATCGAAAAATGAGAAAATCATACTGTAATACCTAGAATATGGCGATAAAAACACTGAAAAATCTCGATTATGGCGAGAAACCATGAAAAAAGTGGAAAATTAAAAATTCACACTGTATTACCCATAATATGGCGAGAAATACTGAAAAAACGTGGAAACTTAAAAATTCACACTGAAGGACCTGGAATATGGCGAGAAACCTTGAAAAAAGTAGAAAATTAAAAACTAACACTGAAGGACCCCAAATATAGCGAGAAAACCTGAAAAAGGTGGAAAATGAGAAAATCATACTGTAGGTCCCAGTAATGAGAAAAAAAATTGGAAAAAGTGAAAAATGAGAAAATCACATTGTAGGACCCAGAATATGCCGAGAAACCCTGAAAAATGTGGAAAATTAAAAATATACTCTGTAGGACCCAGAATATGGCAAGAAACCCTGAAAAAAGTAGAAAATTAAAAACGTACACTGAAAGACCCAGAATATGGCGAGAAACCCTGAAAAAAGTAGAAAATTAAAAACTCACACTGAAGGACCCCAAATATAGCGAGAAAACCTGAAAAAGGTGGAAAATGAGAAAATCATAGTGTAGGACACAGTAATGCGAAAAAAATTGAAAAAAGTGGAAAATGAGAAAATCACACTGTAGGACCCAGAATATGCCGAGAAACCCTGAAAAACGTGGAAAATTAAAAATACACTCTGTAGGATCCAGAATATGGCGAGAAACCCTGAAAAGAGTAGAAAATTAAAAACTCACACTGAAGGACCTGGAATATGGCGATAAACCCTGAAAAATGCTGAAAATTGAGGTCTCATACTGAAGGACTTGGAATATGGCGAGAGACCAAAAAAAAAAAAAAAAAAAAAAAAAAAAAACGTGGATAATTTAAAAATCACACTAAAGGACTGGAATATGGCAAGAAATCCTGAAAAATGTGGAAAATGAGAAAATCACAGTGTAGGACTTGGAATATGGTTAGAAACCCTGGAAAAGTCGAAAAATGAGTAAATCAAACTGTAGGTCCTAGAATATGGCAAGAAACCCTGAAAAACGTGGATAATTAATTATTCAAACAGAGGGCTGGAATATGGCAAGAAATCCTGAAAAATGTGGAAAATGAGAAAATCAGATAGTAGGACCTGGAATATGGTAGAAACCCCTAAAAAGTCTAAAAATGAGAAAATCACACAGTAGGACCTGGAATATGGTGAGAAACCCTGTATAGTCGAATAATGAGAAAATCACACTGTAGGACCTGGAATATGGTGAGAAACCCTGAAAAACTCGAAAAATTACAAAATCACACTGTAGGACCTGAAATATGGTGAAAAACAATTAAAGGATCGAAAAATGAGAAAATCATACTGTAATACCTAGAATATGGCGATAAAAACACTGAAAAATCTTGATTATGGCGAGAAACCATGAAAAAAGTAGAAAATTAAAAATTCACACTGTATTACCCATAATATGGCTAGAAATACTGAAAAAACGTGGAAACTTAAAAATTCACAATAAAGGACCTGGAATACGGCAAGAAAACCTGAAAAAGGTGGAAATGAGAAAATCACACTGTAGGACCCCGAATTAGGAAAAAACTTGAAAAACGTGGAAAAAGTAAAAATCACACTGCAGCACCCAGAATATGCCGAGAAACCATGAAAAACGTGAAAATTAAAAACTCACACTGAAGGACCCAGAATATGGCAAGAAAACCTGAAAAATGAGGAAAATTAAAAACTCACACTGAAGGACCCAGAATATGACTAGAAAACCTGAAAAAAGTAGAAAATTAAAAATTCTCACTGAAGGACCCGGAATATGGCGAGAAAACCTGAAAAAAGGTTGAAAATGAGAATAATCACACTGTAGAACCCAGATTACGAAAAAACTTGAAAAACTTTTGAAAATGAGAAAATCACACTGTAGGACCCCAGAATATGCCCGAGAAACTCTGAAAACGTGGAAAATTAAAAATACACGCTGTGGGAACCAGAATATGGCGAGAAAAGCCGAAAAAAGTAGAAAACTACAAACTCACACTGAAGGACCCCAAACTATGGCGAGAAAAATTGAAAAAAGGAGGAAAATGAGAAAATCACACTGTAGGACCCAAAATTACGAATAAACTTGAAAAACGTGGAAAATGAGAAAATCACACTGCAGGACCCAGAATATGCCGAGAAACCCTGAAAAACGTGAAAATTAAAAATTCACACTGTCGGACACAGAATATGGCAAGAAACTATGAAAAAAGTGGATAATTAAAAATTCACACTGTATTACCCAGAATATGGCGAGAAATACAGAAAAACGTGGAAACTTAAAAAAATCAAACTGAAGGACCTGGAATATGGCAAGAAAACCTGAAAAAACGTGGAAATGAGAAAAATCACACTGTAGGACCCAGAATTACGAAAAAACTAGAAAAACTTGGAAAATGAGAAAATAACACTGAAGGGACCCAGAATATGCAGAGAAACCCTGAAAAACCTGAAAATTAAAATTTCACACTTAAGGACACAGAATATGGCGAGAAACCATGAAAAGTTAGAAAATTAGAAAAGCACACTGTATTACCCAGAATATAGCGAGAAATACTGAAAAAACTTGGAAAAATTAAAAATTCACACTGATGGACCTGGAATATGGCAAGAAAACCTGAAAAAAATGGAAATGAGAAAATCACACACTATAGCACCCTGAATATGATGAAAAAACCTGAAAAACGTGGAAAATTAAAAATTCACAGTGAAGGACCCAGAGTATGGCTAGAAAACCCGAAAAACAAGGAAAATTAAAACCTCACACTGAAGGACCCAGAATATGGCGAGAAAAAGATGATAAAATTAGAAAATTAATAATTTACACTGAAGGACCCGAATATGGCGACAAAACCTGAAAAGTTTGAAAATGAGAATAATCACACTGTAGGACCCAGAAATAAGAAAAAACTTGAAAAACATGGAAAATGAGAAAATCACACCGCAGGACCCAGAATATGCCGAGAAACCCTGAAAAACGTGAAAATTAAAAATTCACACTCTCGGACCCAGTATATGGCAAGTAACCATGAAAAAATGGAAAATTAGAAAATCACACTGTATTACCCAGAATATGGTGAGAAATACTGAAAAAATTGGAAAATTCAAAATTCACACTGAAGGACCTGGAATATGGCAAGGAAACCTGAAAAACGTGGAAATGAGAAAATCACACTGTAGGAACCTTAATATGATGAAAAAACCTGAAAAACGTGGAAAATGAAAATTTCACACTGAATGACCCGGAATATGGCAAGAAAACCCGAAAAAACAAGGAAAATTAAAACACTCAAACTGAAGGACCCAGAATATGACGAGAAAACCTGAAAAATGTATAAAATTAAAAATTCACACTTGAAGGACCCCGAATATGGCAAGAAAACCTGAAAAAAATTGAAAATGAGAATAAACACACTGTAGGACCAAGAAATACGAAAAAACTTGAAAAACGTGGAAAATTTGAAAATCACACTGCAGGTCCCAGAATATGCCGAGAAACCCCGAAAAAACGTGAAAATTAAAAATTCACAGGAAAGGACCCCAAATATGGCGAGAAAACCTGAAAAAGGTGGAAAATGAGAAAATCACACTGTAGGACACAAAATTACGAAAAAACTTGAAAAACGTGGAAAATGAGAAAATCACACTGCAGGACCCAGAATGTGCCGAGAACACCTGAAAAACGTGAAAATTAAAAATTCACACTCTCGGACCCAATATATGGCAAGAAATCATGAAAAAAGTGGAAAATGAGAAGATCACACTACAGGACACAAAATAAACCCTGAAAACCGTGAAAATTAAAAATTCACAATATTGGACCGAATATATGGCAGAGAAACCATGAAAAAAAGTGGAAAATGAGAAATTCATACTGTATTACCCAGAATATGGCGAGAAATACTGAAAAACGTGGAAATTTCAAAATTCACACTGAAGGACCTGGAATATGGCAAGAAAAACCTGAAAAACGTGGAAATGAGAAAATCACACTGTAGGACCCTGAATATGACAAAAAAAACCTGAAAAACGTGGAAAATTAAAAATTCACAGTGAAGGACCTGGAATATGGCAAGAAATCCTGAAAAACAAGGAAAATTAAAAACTAACACTGAAGGACCCAGAATATGGCGAGAAAACCTGAAAAAAAGTAGAAAATTAAAAATTCGCACTGAAGGACCCCGAATATGGCGAGAAAACTTGAAAAAGTTAAAAATGAGAATAATCACACTGTAAGACCCAGAAATACAAAAAAACTTGAAAAACGTGGAAAATGAGAAAATCACACTGCAGGACGCAGAGTATGCTGAGAAACCCTGAAAAACATAAAAATTAAAAAATTCACAATGTCAGACCCAGTATATGGCAAGAAACCATGAAAAAAAGTGGAAAATGAGAAAATCACACTGAATTACCCAGATTATGGCGAGAAATACTGAAAAACGTGGAAAAATCAAAATTCACACTGAAAGACCTGTAATATGGCAAGAAAACCTGAAAAACGTGGAAATGAGAAAATCACAATGTATTGGATTGTGGAAAATCCAATCCAAAAGTGGAAAATTAAAAAATACACTCGGTAGGACACAGAATATGGCGAGAAAGTCTAAAAAAAAATTAGAAAATTAAAAATTCACACTGAAGGACTCCAAATATAGCTAGAATACCTGAAAAAGGTGGAAAATGAGAAAATCACACTGTAGGACCCAGAATTACGAAAAAAACTTGAAAAACGTGGAAATTAGAAAATTCACACTGAAGCACCCAGAATATGGCGAAAAACCTGAAAAACAAGGAAAATTAAAACTCACACTGAAGGACCCAGAATATGTCGAGGAAACCTGAAAAAGGTGGAAAAAGAGAAAATTACACTGTAAGACCCAGAATTACGAAAAAACTTGAAAAACGTGGAAAATGAGAAAATCACACTGCAGGAACTTGAATATGCCGAGAAACCCTGAAAAACGTGAAAATTAAAAATTCACACTATCGGACCCAGAATATGGCAAGAAACCCTGAAAAAAGTAGAAAATTAAAAACTCACAGTGAAGGACACCAAATATGGGAAGAAAACCTGAAAACCGTGGAAATGAGAAAATCACACTGTAGGACCCTGAATATGATGAAAAAACCTGAAAAACGTGGAAAATGAAAAATTCACACTGAAGGACCCCCAAATATGGCGAGAAAACCTATAAAAGGTGAAAAATGAGAATAATCTCACTGTAGCACACCCAGAATTGCAAAAAAAACTTGAAAAATGTCGTAAATGAGAAAATCACACTGTTGGACCCAGAATATGGCAAGAAAACCTGACAAACGTGGAAAATTAAAAATACACTGGGTAGGACCCAGAATATGGTGAGAAAGCCTGAAAAAAGTAGAAAATTAAAAACTCACACTGAAGGACCCCGAATATGGCGAGAAAACTTGAAAAATGTGGAAAATGAGAAAATCACACTGTAGGACCCTTAATATGATGAAAAACCTGAAAAACGTGGAAAATTAAAAATTCACACTGAAGGACCCGGAATATGGCAAGAAACCCCGAAGAAGAAATGGAAAATTAAAACCTCACACGGAAGGACCCAGAATATGGAGAGAAAACCTGAAAAAAGTAGAAAAATTAAAAAATTCACACTGAAGGACCCCGAATATGGTGAGAAAACCTGAAAAAGGTTGAAAATGAGAATAATCACACTATAGGACCTAGAAATTTGAAAATACTTGAAAAACGTGGAAAATGAGAAAAATCACACTGCAGGACCCAAAATATGCCGAGAAATCCTGAAATACGTGAAAATTTAAAAATTCACACTATGGGGACCCAGAATATGGCAAGAAAACCTGAAAAAAGAAGAAAATTAAAAACTCACAATGAAGGACACCAAATATGGCGAGAATACCTGATAAAAGTGGAAAATGAGAAAATCACACTGTATTACCCAGAATATGGTGAGAAATACTGAAAAACGTGGAAAATTAAAAATTCACACTGAAGGACCCGAATATGGTGAGAAAACCTGAAAAAGGTTGAAAATGAGAAAATCACACTGTAGGACCCAGAAATACGAAAAAAACTTGAAAAACTTGGAAAATGAGAAAATCACACTGAAGGACCCAGAATATGCTGAGAAACCATGAAAAACGTGAAAATTAAAAATTCACCACTATCGCACCCAGAATATGGTGAGAAACCCAGAAAAAAGTAGAAAATTAAAAACTCACAGTGAAGGATCCCAAATATGGCAAGAAAACTAGAAATAGGTGGAAAAGTAGAAAATCACACTGTAGGCCCCAGAATAACTAAAAAACCTGAAAAACGTGGAAAATGAAAAAATCACACTGCAGGACCCAGAATGTGCCGAGAAACCCTGAAAAACGTGAAAATTAAAAATTCACACTGTTGGACCCAATATATGGCAAGAAAACATGAAAAAAGTGGAAAATGAGAAAATCACACTGTAGGACCCTGAATATGGTGAGAAATACTGAAATTCGTGGAAAAATTAAAAATTCACACTGAAGGACCTGGAAAATGGCAAGAAAACCTGAAAAACGTGGAAATGAAAAAATCACACTGCAGGACCCTGAATTTGACGAAAAAACCTGAAAAACTTGGAAAATTATAAATTCACAGTGAAGGACCGGGAATATGGCTAGAAAACCTGAAAAACGAGGAAAATTAAAAACTCGCACTGAATGACCCAGAATATGGCCAGAAAACCTGAAAAACAAGGAAAATTAAAAACTCACACTGAAGGATCCAGATTATGGTGAGAAAACCTGAAAAAGGTGTAAATTGAGAATAATCCCACTGTAGGCCCCAAAATTGCGAAAAAAACTTGAAAAAGGGTTCTAAATGAAAAAAATCACCCTGTAGAACCCAGAATATGGCGAGAAACCCTGAAAAACGTGGAAAATTAAAAATAAACGCTGTAGGACCCAGAATATGGCGAAAAACCCTGAAAAAAGTAGAAAATTAAAAACTCACACTGAAGGACCCAGAATATGGCAAGAAACCCTGAAAAAAGTACAAAATTAAAAACTGACAGTGAAGTATCCCAAATATAGCGAGAAAACCTGAAAAAGGTGGAAAATGAGAAAATCACACTATAGGACCCAGAATTACGAAAAAACTTGAAAAACGTGGAAAATTAGAAAATAACACTGCAGGACCCAGAATATGCCTAGAAACCCTGAAAAACGTGAAAATTATAAAATTCACACTATCGCACCCAGAATATGGTGAGAAACCCTGAAAAAAAGTAGAAAATTAAAAACTCACAGTGAAGGATCCCAAATATGGCAAGAAAACTAGAAATAGGTGGAAAAGTAGAAAATCACACTGTAGGCCCCAGAATAACTAAAAAACCTGAAAAACGTGGAAAATGAAAAAATCACACTGCAGGACCCAGAATGTGCCGAGAAACCCTGAAAAACGTGAAAATTAAAAATTCACACTGTTGGACCCAATATATGGCAAGAAATCATGAAAAAAGTGGAAAATGAGAAAATCACACTGTAGGACCCTGAATATGGTGAGAAATACTGAAATTCGTGGAAAAATTAAAAATTCACACTGAAGGACCTGGAAAATGGCAAGAAAACCTGAAAAACGTGGAAATGAAAAAATCACACTGCAGGACCCTGAATTTGACGAAAAAACCTGAAAAACTTGGAAAATTATAAATTCACAGTGAATGACCCGGAATATGGCTAGAAAACCTGTAAACGAGGAAAATTAAAAACTCACACTGAAGGACCCAGAATATGGCCAGAAAACCTGAAAAACAAGGAAAATTAAAAACTCACACTGAAGGATCCAGAATATGGCGAGAAAACCTGAAAAACAAGGAAAATTAAAAACTCACACTGAAGAACCCAGATTATGGTGAGAAAACCTGAAAAAGGTGTAAATTGAGAATAATCCCACTGTAGGCCCCAAAATTGCGAAAAAACTTGAAAAAGGTTCTAAATGAAAAAAATCACCCTGTAGAACCCAGAATATGGCGAGAAACCCTGAAAAACGTGGAAAATTAAAAATAAACGCTGTAGGACCCAGAATATGGCGAAAAACCCTGAAAAAAGTAGAAAATTAAAAACTCACACTGAAGGACCCAGAATATGGCAAGAAACCCTGAAAAAAGTACAAAACTAAAAACTGACAGTGAAGTATCCCAAATATAGCGAGAAAACCTGAAAAAGGTGGAAAATGAGAAAATCACACTATAGGACCCAGAATTACGAAAAAACTTGAAAAACGTGGAAAATTAGAAAATAACACTGCAGGACCCAGAATATGCCTAGAAACCCTGAAAAACGTGAAAATTATAAATTCACACTATTGCACCCAGAATATGGTGAGAAACCCTGAAAAAAGTAGAAAATTTAAAACTCACAGTGAAGGATCCCAAATATGGCAAGAAAACTAGAAATAGGTGGAAAAGTAGAAAATCACACTGTAGGACCAGAATAACTATAAAACTTGAAAAACGTGGAAAATGAAAAAATCACACAGCAGGACCCAGAATGTGCCAAGAAACCCTGAAAAACGTGAAAATTAAAAATTCACACTGTTGGACCCAATATATGGCAAGAAACCATGAAAAAAGTGGAAAATGAGAAAATCACACTGTATTACCAAGAATATGGTGAGAAATACTGAAATTCGTGGAAAAATTAAAATTCACACTGAAGGACCCAGAATATGACAAGAAAAGCTAAAAACAAGGAAAATTAAAAACTCACACTGAAGGACCCAGAATATGGCGAGAAAACCTGAAAAAGGTAAAAAAATGAGAATAATCATACTGTAGGACCCAGAATTGCGAAAAAACTTGAAAAACATCGAAAATTAGAAAATCACACTGTAGGACCCAGAATATGCCGAGAAACCCTGAAAAATTAGAAATGTAAAAACTCATACTGAAGGACCCCAAATATGGCGAGAAAACCTGAAAAAGGTGGAAAATGAGAAAATCACACTGCAGGAACCAGAATATGCCGAGAAACCTTGATAAAGCTGAAAATTAAAAATTCACATTATCAGTCCCAGAATATGGCGAGAAACCATGAAAAAAAGTAGAAAATTAAAAATTCACACTGTAGGACCCAGAATATGACCGAAAAAAAAAACAGAAAAACTTGGAAAACAATATATTCACACTGAAGGACCCGGAATATGGCGAGAAAAACTGAAAATGTGGAATATTAAAAATACACGCTGTAGGACCCAGAACATGGCGAGAAACCCTGAAAAAAGGAGAAAATTAAAAACTCACACTGAAGGAACCCAAATATGACGAGAAAACCTGAAAAAAGTGGAAAATGAGAAAATCACACTGTAGTACCCAGAATTACGAAAAAACTTGAAAAACGTGAAAAAGAGAAAATCACACTGCAGGACACAGAATATTACGAGAAACCCTGAAAAACGTGAAAATTAAAAATTCACACTTCAGACAGAGAATATAGGAGAAAACATGAAAACAGAGGAAAATTAAAATTCACACTGTATTACCCAGAATATGGCGAGAAAACCTGAAAATAGAAGAACATTATAAACTCGCACTGAAGGACCCCAAATATGGCAAGAAAACCTGAAAAAGGTGGAAAATGAGAAATTCACACTGTAGGACCCAGAATTAGAAAAAAACTTGAAAAACGTGGAAAATGAGAAAAACACACTGCACGACACAAAATATGCCTAGAAAGCCTGAAAAACATGAAAATTAAAAATTCACACTGTCTAACACAGAATATGGCGAGAAAACATGAAAAAAGTGGAAAATTAAAAATTCACACTGTATTACCCAGAATATTCTGAGAAATATTGAAAAACGAGGAAAATTAAAAATTCACACTGAAGGACCCAGAATATGACCAAAAAACCAGAAAAACTTGGAAAACAAAATATTCACGCTGCAGGACCCGGATATGGCAAGAAAAACTGAAAATGTGGAATATTAAAAATACACCAGAAATATGGCAATAAAACCTGAAAAACTTGGAAATGAGAAAATCACACTGTTGGATCCAGAATATGACGAAAAAAACTGAAAAATGTGGAAAATTAAAAACTCACACTGAAGGACCCAGAATATCTCGAGAAAACCTGAAAAAGGTGGAAAATGACAACGTCACAATGTAGGATCCAGAATTGTGAAAAAAGTTGAAAAATGTCGAAAATGAGAAAATCACACTGTAGGACCCAGAATATGACGAAAAAACCTGAAAAACGTGGAAAATTAAAAAAAAAAACCACGATGTAAGACACAGAATATGTCAAGAAACCCTGAAAAATTAGAAAATTAAAAACTCACACTGAAGGACCCCAAAATGGTGAGAAAACCTGAAAAAAGTAGAAAATTTAAAATTCATACTGAAGGACCCCGCATATGGCGAGAACACCTGAAAAAGTTGGAAAATGATAATAATCACACTGTAGTACCCAGAATTGCGAAAAAACTTGAAAATCGTCGAAAATGAGAAAATCAAAGTGTAGGACCCAGAATATGCCTAGAAACCCGGAAAACTTGGAAAATTAATAGTACACGCTGTAGGACCCAGAATATAGCCAGAAACCCTGAAAAAAAGTAGAAAATTACAAACTCACACGGAAGGACCCCATACATGGCAAAAAAACCTGAAAAAGGTGGAAAATGAGAATAATCACACTGTAGGACCCAGAATTACGAAAAAACTTAAAAAGGATAAAAAAAAAAGAAAGACCAGGCAGGACTGCCATTTGCATGTTCATAGGGGAAACCTGGAGAGAGAGCAGTCTAACCTCAGCAGGTTGCTTCCCTCTTGATAGTAGCTCAGAGTGTAATCCTGCAAGACAGGCAAATCACTGATTTCAAGGACTGCCTGGTTCAGGACAGCCAATGCTATGAAGAGAAAGGAGCTATGTAGTGAAAACAAAGCAAGGAAACACTAACCAGGAAAAAGAATAGACAGTGTAGCTTGTGATAAGGTACCAACAAGAGAAAGCCTTCTGTTACCACGTACAAACACAAGAAGCCTTGCACCCTTCCGCCCAGGTTATTACCACTGGTTATGACCACAAGTCTTGGGCTCTTATGTCTATAGGAAGCACCTGTCTGTGCCTTTAAGTACCATTGATAGTTCAGGGCTATAATTCATCTGTAACAAGCAACAGTGGTAAGAACCTGCAGCCTTTGAAAACAACTCTTTTTTTAAAAAAGCAGGGGACACAACTGAGCTGTAGAGCTCCTCAAGTTCAGCCTTATTACTTGGTAGGGAAACAGCCTCAGTGTCCAGAGCTGAGGTCTCACAGGCAAACTGCTGCAATTTTTGAGTACCATCTAGAGAGAGAAAAGATATGATGTGGTTGCTTAATTTATCTATTTTATTATTTCTATTTGTTGTTTTGTGTTGTTTTATTTGGTTTTAGATAAGGCCTCAGTCTGTAGCTCTGGCTGACCCAGGACTGACTACATGTGTTAATTAGGGTTTCACAGCTGAGAACAGACACCAAGAGCAAGGTAAGACTTAGAAAACCTGACATTCAGGGGTGGCTCAAGCTCTTAATGAGAGCACTCGGGAGGCAGAGGCAGTCAGTTTCTGAGTTCAAGGCCAGCCTGGTGAAAGAAAGACAGACAGACAGATCAGTAAAATAAAAGCCAGAACCTTCTCTGCTTTTGTTTTCTTTTGCCTCGAGGTAGGGTTTCTCTTGGTGTAGCCCAGGCAGTATGTTCTGTCTCAAACTCACAGAGGTCCTCTCTGCCTGCCTGCCTTTGCCACCCACACAGCCTGGCAGAAGCCAGAATCTCTTTTTCCCTCTTATTTATATATATATTTGTTTGTTTGTTTGTTTGCTTGCTTGCTTGCTTGTTTGTTGTTATTATTACTATTAGTTTTCAATGTAAGTGTGTGTGTGTGTGTGTGTGTGTGTGTTCTATCTGCTGCCTATATGACTACATGCCAGAAGAGGGCACCATAACCTAGAACAAGTCACCATGCAACTCCTGAGAATTCATGTAAAAAAAGGAAATTCTAATCACATAGAAGGTAGATATCTGTGAGGCTGTCAGAGTGCTTTTTAAGGCTTACTATAAATAATAAAAATTGTGTGTCTTTTACCAAACAACAGAAGGGAAAGGAGGTGGTGTGCCTGCATGTCTGTTGTCTGCATGTCTAACTCCTTGTTCTGTCACTCGGTTGAACATTGACACATTGACCTCACCATGCTGAAAGGCGACAGGTGGATGGCGGCCATCTTGTCTGCTGACTGACCACCCTTCTCAAGATGGAGGTGGCTAGCCGCCACGAGACCTATTGTTCCAGGTTGCTTCTGTTTCTTCCCCTTCTTTCCCAGCTACTAGTGGAATAGAACTTAACTGAATCCAGTGCAGAAGGGTCAGGAATCACTGAAAAGCCACCAGCAGCCATGGCCACATGTTTTTCTCTTGCTTTTTGTCTATTACTTCTTTATTATGTTTAGGAGGGAGGGGCGTTCAAGACAGTGTTTCTTTGTGTAGCCCTGGGTGTCTTGGAACTCACTCTGTAGACCAGGATGGCCTGGAATGCAGAAATCTGCCGGCCTCTGCCTGCCAAGTGCTGGGATTAAAGGGGTGCTCCACCACACCCGGCTTCCTTGTTTTTTTCTAAGAATCCGTGGGAAATATGGTTTCTTTAATCTGTGTACCCTAGACTAACACACACATGCACACACACAGGGAGTGAGAGAGAAAGATAAGGAGGAATGACATGAATTTTAGGAAAAAGAGATATTAATGGATTAATATTACTTATATTCATACATATATACAAACATACACAGAATTAGAGTAGAGCTGAGGCAATTGTGGAACACACCTTTAGCCTCAGGCAGATTTCTGCATTCAAGGTCACCCTGGCTTACAGAGGGAGTTCCAAGTCAGCCAAGGCTGCACAGAGAATCCCGTTCTGAGAAATAAATAATAATTGAAAGAAAGAAAGAAAGAAAGAAAGAAAGAAAGAAAGAAAGAAAGAAAGAAAGAAAGAGAATAAAAAGTTTTTTAAAATTAAGAAAAAAAATTACCAGATTAACATCAAGCACACACAGCAATGGCTGTCTTCAGGTGTATCCTATTCTCGAGTCTTATTTCCGACCTAAGAGCTGGGCTGAGCTGCCTCATTATGTAATTGCAAACCTTCCTTGGTTTGTCTTTTCCATTTCTAAGACTAACAGACCTTTTTCTATTTAGAGAATATGCTCATGACAGTCCTTTAGATATAGTAAATATAACTGTTGCTCATAGAACTTGTTTTCTAGGAATTTTTAAAGGTAAATGGCAGAGTTTATTTATAAAAAATATTTTGCATTAATTTATTTGTGTAAGTGATGAAGCTCAGGTCTTCAAACTCGTCAGGAGGTATGATTACCTCCCCTCTCTCTCACCCCCTCTCTCTCCTCTCTCTCAATGATCTATTTTATTTTTAGTGTAAGGGTGTTTTGAATGTGTATGCTGTACCCACAGACTCCAGAACAGAGTACTAGATCCCCTGGAACTGGAGATGGGCCACGATATATATACTGATATTTGAGCCCAGGTTCTCTGGTAGAGGAGACAATGCTCTTAATTGTTGAGTCCTCTCTGTAGCCCCATCTTTCATTATTTTTTTTGAGTATATGTGAGACTGTGTTTATATACATCATATGCAGACAATAAGAATGATTTAGATTCTTCAGAATCTGACACCCTCTTCTGGAGTGTCTAAAGATAGCTACAGCATACTTTAATATAATAAATAAATAAATCTTTTAAAAGAAAAGGAAAAGAAAAAAAGAAAGACCAGGCCTGCCATATGCATGTTCATAGAGGAAACTGGAAGAGCCCCAATCTAACCTCAGCAGGGTGCTTCCTTCTGGATGGTAGCTCACAGTTTCATCCCAGCAAGACAGGCAAATCACTGAGTTCAAGGACAGTAAGGTTCAGGACCACCAAGGTTAGGAAGGGAAAGGGGCTATGTAGAGAATACAAACCGACAAAACAACAACAAGGAAAAAGAAATGAAAGTGTAACTTGGGGTAGGGTACCAACAAGAGAAAGCCTTCTGTTACCACTTACAAACACCAGTAGCCTTGCACCCTTCTGCCCAGGTCCCTGTCTTCCTTTCTAGGAATTCTTAGGATGCCAGGGGGTGGGGGAATCCAGATTAACTTTTTAATAACAAAGACTTGGCCTTTTATGTCTATAGGAAGCCAGTCTCAGTGCCTTTAACTACCACTGAAAGTTCAGGGCTATGACTCAACTGTAACAAGCAACATTGCTAAGAACCTGCAGCCTTTGAAAACAACTTTTTTTTTTTAAAGTGGGGGACACAACTCAGCAGTAGAACCCCTCAGGTTCAGCCCTAATATTTGTTAGGGAAACAGCCTCAAAGTTCAGAGCTGAGGTCTCATGGGTGAACTGCTTCAAGCTCTGAGTATCATCTAAAGAAAGAAAAGATATCATGTGGTTGCTTAATTTATTTATTTTATTATTTCTATTTTTTTTTTGTTTTGTTTTAGATAATGCCTCACTCTGTAGCTATGGCTGACCTAGGACTGACTACATGTCTTAATTAGGGTTTCACAGCTGAGAAACAGACACCATACCAATGTAAGAGTTAGAAAACCCAACATTCAGTGGTGGCTCGAGCTCTTAATGAGAGCACTCTGGAGGCAGAGGCAGTCAGTTTCTGAGTTCAAGGCCAGCCTGGTTAAAAACAGGGTCAGGCAGGCAGGGCTAGGCTAGGCAGGGCAGGGCTAGGTTAGGCAGGGCTAGGCTAAGCAGGGCTAGGCTAAACAGGGCTAGGCAGGGCAGGGCAGGGCAGGGCAGGGCAGGGCTAGGCTAGACTAGGCTAGGCAGGGAAGGGCTGGCTAGGCAGGGCAGGGCTAGGCAGGGAAGGGCTGTGCTAGGCAGGGCTAGGCAGGGCTTGGCAAGGCAGGGCTAGGGAGGGCTGGGCTAGGCAGGGCTATGGAGGGCTGGGCTAGGCAGGCCTAGGCTAGGCTAGGCAAGGCAGGGCCATATTCTGAGTCCCATAGTGTGAATTTTTAAATTTCACGATTTTCAGGGTTTCTCGGAATATTCTGGGTCCTGCAGTGTGATTTTCTCATTTTCCAAGATTTTCAAGTTTTTCCATTATTCTGGGTCCTTCAGTGTGATTTTCTCATTTTCCACCTTTTTCAGGTTTTCTCGCCATATTCGTGGTCCTTCAGTGTGAGTTCTTAATTTTCTACTTTTTTCAGGGTTTCTCGCCATATTCTGGGTCCTACAGAGTATATTTTTAAATTTGCAAGTTTTTCTGTGTTTCTCGGCATATTCTGGGTCCTACAGTGTGATTTTCTCATTTTCCACTTTTTTCAATTATTTTTGCATTACTGTGTCCTACAGTATGATTTTCTCATTTTCCACAGTTTTCTGGTTTTCTCGCTATATTTGGGGTCCTTCAGTATGAGTTTTTAATTTTCTACTGTTTATAGGGTTTCTCGCCATATTCTGGGTCCTAAGAATATATTTTCAATTTTCCACATTTTTCAGGGTTTCTCGGCATATTCTGGGTCCTACTTTGTGATTTTCACATTTTCCACTTTTTTCAATTTTTTTCGCATTACTATGTCCTACAGTATGATTTTCGTATTTTACACCTTTTTCAGGTTTTCTCGATATATTTGGGGTCCTTCAGTGTGAGTTTTTAATTTTCTACTTTTTTCAGGGTTTCTCGCCATATTCTGGGTCCTACAGCGTGTATCTTTAATTTTCTACTTTTTTCAGGTTTTCTCGCCATATTCTGGGTCCTTCAGTGTGAGTTTTTAATTTTACTCGTTTTTCAGATTTTCTCGCCATATTCCAGGTCCTTCGGTGTGAATTTTTAATTTTCTACGTTTCCATGATTTTTAGTCATATTCTGGCTCCTACAGTATGATTTTCTCATTTCCACCTTTTTAGGTTTTCTTGCCGTATTCCAGGTCCTTTATTGTGAATTTTTAATTTTCCATGTTTTTCAATATTTCTCCCAATATTCTGCGTAATACAGTGTGATTTTTTAATTTTCCACTTTTTTCATGGTTTCTGGCCATAATCGAATTTTTCCAGTGTTTTTATCGCCATATTCTAGGTATTAGAGTATGATTTTCTCATTTTTTGATCCTTTCATGGTTTGTCACCATATTTCAGGTCCTACAGTGTGATTTTCTCATTTTTCGACTTTTTCAAGGTTTATCACCATATTCCAGGTCCTACAGTGTGATTTTCTCATTATTCGACTATACAGGGTTTCTCACCATATTCCAGGTCCTAAATTGTGATTTTCTCATTTTTAGACTTTTTAGGGGTTTCTACCATATTCCAGGTCCTACTATCTGATTTTCTCATTTTCCACATTTTTTCAGGATTTCTTGCCATATTCCAGGCCTTCAATGTGATTTTTAATTATCCACGTTTTTCAGCGTTTCTCGCCATAGTCCAGGTCCTTCAGTGCGATTTTCTCATTTTCCACATTTTTCAGGATTTCTTGCCATATTCCCGCCCCCTGTTTGAATAATTAATTATCCACGTTTTTCAGGGTTTCTCGCCATATTCTGGGACCTACAGTTTGATTTACTCATTTTTCCACTTTTCCAGGGTTTCTCACCATATTCCAGGTCCTACACTGTGATTTTCTCATTTTCCACATTTTTCAGGATTTCTTGCCATATTCCAGTCCTTTAGTGTGATTTTTTAATTATCCACGGTTTTTTTTTTTTTTTTTTTTTGGTCTCTCTCCATATTCCAAGTCCTTCAGTATGAGACCTTAATTTTCGGCATTTTTCAGGGTTTATCGCCATATTCCAGGTACTACAGTATGATTTTCTCATTTTTCGAGTTTTCCCGGGTTTCTCACCATATTCCAGGTCCTACAATGTGATTTTCTCATTATTCGACTATACAGGGTTTCTCATCATATTCCAGGTACTAGATATGATTTTCTCATTTTTCGACTTCTTCAGGGTTTCTCAACATTTTCCAGGTTCTACAGTGTGATTTTCTCATTTTCCACATTTTTCAGGATTTCTTGCCATATTCCAGGCCTTCAGTGTTATTTTTTAATTATCCACGTTTTTATAGTTACTCGCCATATTCCAGGTCCTACAGTGTGATTTTTCCTTTTCAACGATTTTCAGGTTTTCTTGCCCTATTCCTGGTCCTACAGGGTAAGTTTTTAATTTTCCACATTTTTCGGGGTTTCTTGCGATATTCTAGGTACTTCAGTATGACTTCTCATTTTTCCCCTCCTTCTGGGTTTCTAGACACATTCCAGGTCCATCAGTGTGATTTTCTCATTTTCCACCTTTTTCTGGGTTTCTCTCCATTTTCCAGGTCTGAGAGTGTGAGTTTCTCATTTTCCAAGTTTTTCAGGGTTTCTCGCCATATTCCAGGTCATTCACTGTTTGATTTTAATTTTCCACATTTTTCAGAATTTCTTGTCATATTCCAAGTCCTAGAGTGTGAGTTTTTAAATTTCCAACTTTTTCAGGGTTTCTTGCCATATTCCATGTCCTACAGTACGAGTTTTTAATTTTCCACGTTTTTCATGGTTTTCTTCATATTCCAGATCCTACAGTATGATTTACTCATTTTTAATGATTTTCAGTTTTCTTCCCATATTCCAGATCCTACAGTGTGAGTTTTTAATTGTCCACGTGTTTCAGGGTTTCTTGGCATATTCCAGATTCTACAGTGTGATTTTCACATTTTCTGTGATTTTTCAGGTTTTCTTGCCATATTCCCAGTCCTATAGCATAAGTTTTCAATTTCCCATGTTTGTCAAGGTTTCTCGACATATTCTAAGTCCTATAGTTTGAGTTTCTCATTTTTCGGTGTTTCTAGCCTTATACCAGGTCCTGCAGTGTTATTTTCTCATTTTCCACCTTTTTCTGGGTTTCTTGCCATATTCCAGATCCTACAGAGTGAGTTTCCTATTTTCCACATTTCATGTTTTCTCAACATATTCCAGATTCAACTGTGTGAGTTTATAATTTTCCACGTTTTTCAGGGTTTCTCAGCATATTCCAGATCCTACATTGTGAGTTTTTTATTTTCGACGTTTTTCAGGGTTTATCGCCATATTCAAGGTCTACAGTGTGATTTTCTCATATTTGATGATTTTCAATTTTTCTTTCCATATTACAGTTCCTACAGTGTTAGTTTTTATGTTTCTCGTTTTTTAGGGTTTCTCTGTCACTGTGCTCAACTGTGGTTTTACAATGCTCCACTGTGATGTCCCACTTCTCTACGCTGTTGTCACCCTGCTCTAATGTGATCTCACAGTGCTCCACTGTGGTGTCACAGTGCTCCACTTCATTGTCACCATGCTCCACTTTGGTGTCACAGTATGCCACTGTGGTATCACAGTTCTCCACTCTGGTGTCACAATGCTCCACTGTGGTGTCACATGCTCCACTGTGTTGTCAGAGTTCTCCACTGTAGTTTCATTGTGGTTCACTGTGGGGAGACAGTGCTGCACTGTGGTATCACAGTGGTCCACTGTTGTGTCACAGTGCTCACTGTGGTTTATCAGTGCTCTACTGTGGTATCACAGTGCTCCACTGTCATGTCACAGTGCTCCACTCTACTGTCACCGTGCTGCTCTGTGTTGTCACAGTGCTCCATTGTGGTGTCACACTGCTACACTATTGTGTCACAGTGTTCCACCTTTCTGACACAGTTCTCCACAGTGATGTAAGTGTGCTCCCCTCACTGTCACAGTGCTACACTGTCGTAACACAGTGCTCAACTGTCATGTCACAATGCTCCACTCTGATGCCACAGTGGTCCACTGTGCTGTCACAGTGGTCCACTGTGCTGTCACAGTGCTTCACTCTAGTGTCACAGTGCTCCACTCTCGGGTCACAGTACTCCACTCTGCTGTCACAGTGCTCCACAGTGGTGTCACAGTGCTTTTCAGTGCTTTACAGTGATGTCAGAGTGTTCCACTCTGATGTTGCACTGCTCTACTCTGTTGTCACACTCCTCCACTGTGGTGTCATTGTGCTCCTCTGTGGTGTCACAGTGCTCCTCTTCGTTGTCACAGTGCTCCACGGTGCTGTCACCCTACTCCTCTGTGCTGTCACATTTCTTCACTGTGGTGTCACAATGCTCCACTGTGGTGTCACATTCTCCACTGTGGTTTCATATGCTCCAGAATGTTGTCATATACTCTAAAGATGCCTCAACACAGAACAAAGATACCTGCACCAATGTGTTCACTGAACCCTAATTTTTAATAACCATGAGCTGGAAACAACCCAGATGTCCCTCTATGGAAGAATTCTTACAGAAACTGTGGTACATTTACACAATGGAATACTACTCAGATATTAAAAAATGATCGCATCATAAACGTTGTAGGCACATGGATGGAACTAGAAAATATTTTCTTGAGTGAGGTAACCCAAATCCAAAAGGCCTTGCATGGTATGTACTCACCGATAAGTGGATTTTAGCCCAAAAGCTCAGAACACCCATGCCACAACTAAAAGTCAAATGAAGTTTTACAAGAAGTGAGACCAAAGTGTCGGTTATTCAAACCTACTTAGAAGAGGTAACAAAATAATCATGGCAGGCAGAGGAAGGGGGGGGTATCAGGGTGGGAGAGAGAAAGGGAGGGGAAGAAAGAAGGAAGGACAGGGTCAGGTATGGGAAGAGACAGGAGAGACGTCTAGAGGGCCAGGAGAATGAATAGGAATAATAGCAGCGGGGTTTGGGGAACTAGGAGATGCACTAGAAATTCCCAGATGCCAGGAATACAAGAGGTTCCCAGAACTCAATGGCATAACAACAGCTGAAATACAGGGGAGATGGAGCCTGAAGGGACTACATCCAGGAGATGGACATGGGACTCTGTTGAGGGATGGGGACACCCACCCATTTAAAAAAAATACCGAAAATTGTCTCTGTCTAAAGGAAATTTAGGGACAAAAATGGAGCAGAGACTGAAGGAAAGGCCATCCAGAGACTATAGCACTGTATTCTACCCACAGACACAAAACCCCAACACTACTGCTGATGCCAAGATGTGCTTACAGACAGGAGCCTTGTATGTCTGTGTATCCTCTGAGAGCCTCTGTCAGCAACTGACTAAGACAGATGGAGAAACTCACAGAAACTATTGGACTGAGTGTGGGGACCCCAATGGAAAAATTAGGGGAAGGGCTGAAGGAGCTGAAGGGGATGGCAACCCCACAGGACGAACAACAGTATCAATTAACCAGACCCCTCAGAGCTTCCAGGGAGTAATCTACCAACTAAAGGAGTATACATGGGCGGGTTCATGACTAAAAATACTTATGTAGCAGAGAACTAACTTGTCTGGCGTCAGTGGGAGGGGTGGCACTTGGTCCTGTTGAGGCTTGATACCCCAGAGAAGGGGATACTAGAGGGATTAGATGGGAGTGGCTGGGTGGGAAGGGGGAAAAGTTGGGCCTCAGGGATGGGAGAGCAGGAGGGGGATAACACTTGAAATATAAACAAGTGAAATGATTAATACATTTTAAAGGGTGGAGGGGTTGAGATCATCCTTGGTTGTGTATTGGATGTGAAGCCTGCCTGGGAAAATTGGAGGAGAAGTGGAGAGGGAAAGAAAGAGCAAGGGGCAGAGAAATCAAGTCCATCTTGAGCTGTGTGCCAAGATGCTCTCTAGAAGACAATCGATTAAGAAAATAGAACAGAGCCTGTTGGCTCCAGCTTAGACTCTATTACTGCCTTTGACCTCCTCTCCCTTCCTCCTCCAGGTTGATGACTCTGTGGTTTAAAGCCAGCTGATACTCTAGTCAGAACACAAACACCTGGAGCAGTATTCTTAGGGGTAATTCTTCACAAACCATGCCAATAGCCACTCTGCACTCTTCAGTGCAACAGAAGGAAGGAGGATGGGAGTAAGGAGGAGACAGTGGAAGGAAATAGAAAAAGATGGAAGGACAAAGGACAAAGGAAAGAAAGGAGAGTCACTAACAAGACATACATTATCAAAGACACAGTGAGAAACTAGTCCATTTCCCAGAATAGAGCGAAGTAAAACTAGCTTTACCAAAACAATTATTTGGTGTCAATTTATTGATTTCCTTAGTTGTTTACTAAAGTGTTGCTTGCACTCTGTTTGCAGAGCCCAGCTTCACTTGCTACCTGAACCAGAGAGGCCTAAAGAGCCAGATGAGGCTCTTTCTCATTTTTCGACTTTTTCAGGGTTTCTCACCATATTGGAGGTCCTACTTGTGTGATTTTCTTATTCTTCGACTTTTTCAGGTTTTCTCACCACATTCCAACTCCTACAGTATATTTTTCTCATTTTTGACTTTTTCATGGTTTCTCATCATATTCCAAATCCTACAGTGTGATTTTTTCATTTTTCGACTTTTTCAGGGTTTCTCACCATATTGCAGGTACTTCAAGTTTGATTTTCTTATTTTTTGATCTTTTAGGGTTTCTCACCATATTTCAGGTCTTACTGTTTGATTTTTCTCATTTTTAGACTTTTTCAGGGTTTCTCACCATATTCCAGGTACTACAGTGTGATTTTCTCATTTTTTGACTTTTTCAGGGTTTCTCATCATATTCCAAGTCCTAGAGTGTGATTTTCTCTTTTTTTCGACCTTTTCAGAGTTTCTCACCATATTCCAGGTCCTACAATGTGATTTTCTCATTTTTTGACTTTTTCAGGATTGCTCACCATATTCCATCTTCTACATTGTGATTTTCTCATTCTTCAACTTTTTCAGGGTTTCTCATCTTGTTCCAAGTCCTACAGTGAAATTTTCTCATTTTTTGACTTTTTCAGGGTGTCTCATCTTATTCCAAGTCCTACAGTGTGATTATCTCATTTTTTGACTTTTTCAGGGTTTCTCAACATATTGCAGGTCCTACAAGTGTT
>NW_028227776.1:0-75634 GCF_978045245.1 Mus caroli | reverse complement strand
ATGGTGAGAAACATTGAAAAAGTCTCAAATGAGAAAATCACACAGTTGGACCTGCAATATGGTGAGAAACACTGAAACAGTCGAAAAATAAGAAAATCAACTTGTAGGACCTGCAATATGGTGAGAAACCCTGAAAAAGTCGAAAAATGAGAAAATCACACTGTAGGACTTGAATAAGATGAGACACCCTGAAAAAGTCATAAAATGAGAAAATTTCACTGTAGGACTTGGAATAAGATGAGAAACCCTGAAAAAGTTGAAAAATGAGAAAATCACAATGTAGAAGATGGAATATGGTGAGCAATCCTGAAAAAGTCAAAAAATGAGAAAATCACACTGTGGAACCTGGAATATGGTGAGAAACTCTGAAAAAGGCGAAAAATTGGAAAAATCACACTCGAGGACTTGGAATATGATGAGAAACCCTGAAACAAGTCAAAAATGAGAAAATCAGACTGTAGTAGCTGGAATATGGTGAGAAACATTGAAAAAGTCTCAAAATGAGAAAATCACACATTTGGACCTGCAATATGGTGAGAAACACTGAAACAGTCGAAAAATAAGAAAATCAAACTTGTAGTACCTGCAATATGGTGAGAAACCCTAAAAAATTCCAAAAATGAGAAAATCAAACTGTAGGATTTAGAATATGATGAGAAACCGTGAAAAAGTCAAAAAATGATTAAAATACACTGTAGAAGCTGGAATATGGTGAGTAAACCTGAAAAAGTCGAAAAATAAGAAAATCACACTTGTAGAACCTCCAATATGGTGAGAAACCCTGAAAAAGTCGAAAATGAGAAAATCACACTGTAGGACCTGGAATATGTTGAGAAACCCTGAAAAAGTCTTAAAATGAGAAAATCACACTGTAGGACTTAGAATAAGATGAGAAACCGTGAAAAAGACAAAAAATGACAAAAACACACTGTAGGAGCTGGAATATGGTGAGAAACCCTAAAAAGTCCAAAAATAAGAAATTCACACTTGTAGGACTTGCAATATGGTGAGAAACCCTGAAAAAGTCGAAAAATGAGAAAATCACACTGTAGGACTTGGAATAAGATGAGACACCATGAAAAAGTCAAAAAAATGAGAAAATTTCACTGTAGCACTTGGAATAAGATGAGAAACCCTGAAAAAGTTGAAAAATGAGAAAATCACAATGTAGAAGATGGAATATGGTGAGCAATCCTGAAAAAGTCAAAAAATGAGAAAATCACACTGTAGGACCTGGAATATGGCGAGAAACTCTGAAAAAGTCGAAAAAGAGAAAATCACACTCTAGGACTTGGAATATGATGAGAAACCCTGAAAAAGTCAAAAAAATGAGAAAATCACACTGTAGTACCTGGAATATGGTGAGCAACCCTGAAAAAGTCTAAAAATGACAAAAACACACTGTAGGAGCTGGAATATGGTGAGAAACCCTAAAAAGTCCAAAATAAGAAATTCACACTTGTAGGACTTGCAATATGGTGAGAAACCCTGAAAAAGTCGAAAAATGAGAAAATCACGCAGTAGTACCTGGAATATGGTGAGAAACACTGAAAAAGTCTTAAAATGAGAAAATCACACTGTAGGACCTGGAATATGGTGAGAAACTCTGAAAATGTCGAAAAATAAGAAATTCACACTTGTAGGACCTGCAATATGGTGAGAAACCCTGAAAAAGTCAAAAAATGAGAAAATCACTGTAGGACTTGGAATAAAATGAGAAACCGTGAAAAAGACAAAAAATGACAAAAGTACACGGTAGGAGATGGAATATGGAGAGAAACCGTTAAAAAGTAGAAAAATAAGATATACACACTTTTAGGACATGCAATATGGTGAGAGACCCTGAAAAACTCTTAAAATGAGAAAATCACACTGTAGTACCTGGAATATGGTGAGAAACCCTGAAAAAGTCCAAAAATAAGAAATTCACACGTGTAGGACCTGCAATATGGTGGAGAAAACCCTGAAAAAGTTGAAAAATGAGGAAAATCACACTGTAGGACTTGGAATAAGATGAGAAACCCTGAAAAAGTTAAAAAATGAGAAAATCACAATGTAGAAGATGGAATATGGTGAGCAATCCTGAAAAAGTCAAAAAATGAGAAAATCACACTGTGGAACCTGGAATATGGTGAGAAACTCTGAAAAAGGCGAAAAATTGGAAAAATCACACTCTAGGACTTGGAATATGATGAGAAACCCTGAAAAAGTCAAAAATGAGAAAATCAGACTGTAGTAGCTGAATATGGTGAGAAACATTGAAAAAGTCTCAAAATGAGAAAATCACACAGTTGGACCTGCAATATGGTGAGAAACACTGAAACAGTCGAAAAATAAGAAAATCAAACTTGTAGGACCTGCAATATGGTGAGAAACCCTGAAAAAGTCGAAAAATGAGAAAATCACACTGTAGGACTTGGAATAAGATGAGACACCCTGAAAAAGTCAAAAAATGAGAAAATTTCACTGTAGGACTTGGAATAAGATGAGAAACCCTGAAAAAGTTGAAAAATGAGAAATCACAATGTAGAAGATGGAATATGGTGAGCAATCCTGAAAAAGTCAAAAAATGAGAAAATCACACTGTGGAACCTGGAATATGGTGAGAAACTCTGAAAAAGGCGAGAAATTGGAAAAATCACACTCTAGGACTTGGAATATGATGAGAAACCCTGAAAAAGTCAAAAATGAGAAAATCAGACTGTAGTAGCTGGAATATGGTGAGAAACATTGAAAAAGTCTCAAAATGAGAAAATCACACAGTTGGACCTGCAATATGGTGAGAAACACTGAAACAGTCGAAAAATAACAAAATCAAACTTGTAGGACCTGCAATATGGTGAGAAACCCTGAAAAAGTCGAAAAATGAGAAAATCACACTGTAGGACTTGGAATAAGATGAGACACCCTGAAAAAGTCAAAAAATGAGAAAATTTCACTGTAGGACTTGGAATAAGATGAGAAACCCTGAAAAAGTTGAAAATGAGAAAATCACAATGTAGAAGATGGAATATGGTGAGCAATCCTGAAAAGTCAAAAAATGAGAAAATCACACTGTGGAACCTGGAATATGGTGAGAAACTCTGAAAAAGGCGAAAAATTGGAAAAATCACACTCGAGGACTTGGAATATGATGAGAAACCCTGAAAAAGTCAAAAATGAGAAAATCAGACTGTAGTAGCTGGAATATGGTGAGAAACATTGAAAAAGTCTCAAATGAGAAAATCACACATTTGGACCTGCAATATTTTGAGAAACACTGAAACAGTCGAAAAATAAGAAAATCAAACTTGTAGTACCTGCAATATGGTGAGAAACCCTAAAAAATTCCGAAAATGAGAAAATCAAACTGTAGGATTTAGAATATGATGAGAAACCGTGAAAAAGTCAAAAAATGATTAAAATACACTGTAGAAGCTGGAATATGGTGAGTAAACCCTGAAAAAGTCGAAAAATAAGAAAATCACACTTGTAGAACCTCCAATATGGTGAGAAACCCTGAAAAAGTCAAAAAATGAGAAAATCACACTGTAGGACCTGGAATATGTTGAGAAAACCTGAAAAAGTCTTAAAATGAGAAAATCACACTGTAGGACTTGGAATAAGATGAGAAACCCTAAAAAAGTCGAAAAATGAGAAAAATACACTGAAGGAGTTGGAATATGTTGAGAAACCCTGAAAAAGTCTTAAAATGAGAAAATCACACGGTAGGACCTGGAATATGGTGAGAAGCTCTGAAAAAGTCGAAAAAAGAGAAAATCACACTCTAGGACTTGGAATATGATGAGAAACCCTGAAAAAGTCAAAAAATGAGAAAATCACACTGTAGTACCTGGAATAAGGTGAGAAACCCTGAAAAAGTCTAAAAATGAGAAAATCAAACAGTAGGACCTGGAATATGGTGAGAAACCCTGAAAGATCGAAAAATAAGAAAATCAAACTTGAAGTACCTGCAATATGGTGAGAAACCCTGAAAAAGTCAAAAAATGAGAAAATCACAATATAGGACTTGGAATAAGATGAGAAACCGTGAAAAAGTCAAAAATGAGAAAATCAGACTGTAGTAGCTGGAATATGGTGAGAAACCCTGAAAAAGTCCAAAAATAAGAAATTCACACTTGTAGGACCTGCAATAATGTGAGAAACCCTGAAAAAGTCGAAAAATGAGAAAATCACACTGTAGGACTTGGAATAAGATGAGAAACCGTGAAAAAGAAAAAAAAAAGACAAAAACACACTGTAGGAGCTGGAATATTGTGAGAAACCCTGAAAAAGTTCAAAAATAAGAAATACACACTTATAGGATATGCAATATGGTGAGAGACCCTGAAAAAGTCTTAATATTAGAAAATCACACTGTAGGACTTGGGATATGGTGAGAAACCCTGAAAAACATGAAAAATTAGAAAATCAAACTGTAGGACCCGGAATATGCTGAGAATCCCTGAAAAATTCGAAAAATGCAAAAATCACAGTATAGGACTTGGAATATGATGAGAAACCCTGAAAAAGTCCAAAAATAAGAAATTCACACATGTAGGACCTGCAATATAGTGAGAAACCCTGAAACAGTCGAAAAATGACAAAATCACACTGTAGAAGATCGAGTATGGTGAGCAACCCTGAAAAATTCAAAAAATTAGAAAAATCACACTGTAGAACCTGGAATATGTTGAGAAATTCTGAAAAAGTCAAAAAATTAGAAAAATCAGACTGTAGGGCTTGGAATATGATGAGAAACCCTGAAAAAGACGAAAAATGAGAAAAATCACACAATAGGATCTGCAGTATGGTGAGAAACACTGAAACAGTCGAAAAATAAGAAAATCAAACTTGTAGTACCTGCAATATGGTGAGAAACCCTGAAAAATTCCAAATATGAGAAAATCACACTGTAGGATTTGGAATATGATGAGAAACCGTGAAAAAGTCAAAAAATGAGAATAATACACTGTAGGAGCTGGAATATGATGAGAAACCCTGAAAGAGTCGAAAAATAAGAAAACCACACTTGTAGGACCTCCAATATGGTGAAAAACCCTGAAAAAGTCGAAAAATGAGAAAATCACAGTGTAGGACCTGAAATATGGTGAGAAACCCTGAAAAAGTCGAAAAATGAGAAAATCACGCAGTAGGTCCTGAAATTTGGTCAGAAACACTGAAAAAGTGTAAAATAAGAAAATCACACTGTAGTACCTGGAATATGGTGAGAAACCCTGAAAAAGTTTTAAAATGAGAAAATCACACTTTAGGACATGGAATATGGTGAGAAACCTTGAAAAAGTCAAAAATGAGAAAAATCAAACTGTAGTAAAAGGAATATGGTGATAAAATCTGAAAAAGTTGAAAAATTAGAAAAATCACACTCTAGGACTTGGAATAAGATGAGAAACCCTGAAAAAGTCAAAAAATGAGAAAATCACACTGTAGGACTTGGAATATGATGAGAAACCCTGAAAAAGTCAAAAAATGAGAAAATCACACTGTAGGACTTGGAATAAAATAAGAAACCGTGAAAAAGACAAAAAATGACAAAAGTACACGGTAGGAGATGGAATATGGAGAGAAACCGTTAAAAAGTAGAAAAATAAGATATACACACTTGTAGGACATGCAATATTGTGAGAGACCATGAAAAAGTCTTAAAATGAGAAAATCACACTGTAGTACCTGGAATATGGTGAGAAACCCTGAAAAAGTCCAAAAATAAGAAATTCACACGTGTAGGACCTGCAATATGGTGAGAAACCCTGAAAAAGTCGAAAAATGAGAAAATCACACTGTAGGACTTGGAATAAGATGAGACAACCTGAAAGAGTCAGAAAATGAGAAAATTTCACTGTAGGACTTGGAATAAGATGAGAAACCCTGAAAAAGTTGAAAAATGAGAAAATCACAATGTAGAAGATGGAATATGGTGAGCAATCCTGAAAAAGTCAAAAAATGAGAAAATCACACTGTGGAACCTGGAATATGGTGAGAAACTCTGAAAAAGTCGAAAAATTGGAAAAATCACACTCTAGGACTTGGAATATGATGAGAAACCCTGAAAAAGTCAAAAATGAGAAAATCAGACTGTAGTAGCTGGAATATGGTGAGAAACATTGAAAAAGTCTCAAAATGAGAAAATCACACAGTTGGACCTGCAATATGGTGAGAAACATTGAAACAGTCGAAAAATAAGAAAATCAAACTTGTAGTACCTGCAATATGGTGAGAAACCCCTGAAAAATTCCAAAAATGAGAAATTCACACTGTAGGATTTAGAATATGATGAGAAACCGTGAAAAAGTCAAAAAATGAGAAAAATACACTGTAGAAGCTGGAATATGGTGAGTAAACCCTGAAAAAGTCGAAAATTAAGAAAATCACACTTGTAGAACCTCCAATATGGTGAGAAACCCTGAAAAAGTCTAAAAATGAGAAAATCACACTGTAGGACCTGGAATATGGTGAGAAACCCTGAAAGATCGAAAAATAAGAAAATCAAACTTGTAGTACCTGCAATATGGTGAGAAACCCTGCAAAAGGCAAAAAATGAGAAAATCACAATATAGGACTTGGAATAAGATGAGAAACCGTGAAAAAGACAAAAAATGACAAAAACACACTGTAGGAGCTGGAATATGGTGAGAAACCCTAAAAAAGTCCAAAAATAAGAAATTCACACTTGTAGGACTTGCAATATGGTGAGAAACCCTGAAAAAGTCGAAAAATGAGAAAATCACGCAGTAGTACCTGGAATATGGTGAGAAACACTGAAAAATTCATACTTGTAGGACCTGCAATATGGTGAGGGCTCAACAATTAACAGCATTGTCTCCTCTTCCAGAGAACCTGGTGCAACTATCAGCCACTATATGGTGCCCCATCTCCAGTTCCCCGGGATCAGACAGACAGACAGACAGAGTTAAGGAACGCAGGCCTGCCTGGACTTTCTGTTTTTCTTATCATTTTTAAAAAATGATTATTTATTTATTTATTTATTTATTTATTTATTTATTTATTAGATATAAGTACATGGTAGCAGTCTTCAGACACTCCAGAAGACGGTGTCAGATTCTGGACAATCTAAATCCCTCTTATGGTCTGCATACAGGTACATAAACACAGCCTCACATATACTTCTAAAAATTTAAGATGGGTGGGGCCACTTTACTGCTCAAAAATTAACAGCATTGTCTCCTCTTCCAGAGAACCTGGGTTCAACTACCAGCAACTATATGGTGGCCCATCTCCAGTTCCAGGGGATCAGACAGACAGACAGACATACAGACAGATAGAGATAAGGATGGCAGGCCTGCCTGGTCTTTCTTTCTTTCTTATCATTTTTAAGAAATGTTTATTTATTTATTAATGTATATTAGATATAAGTACACTGTAGCTGTCTTCAGACACTGAGGAAGAGGGTGTCAGATTCTGGAGAATCTAAATCCCTCTTATGGACTGCAAATGATGTACATAAGCACAGACTCACAATTACTTCCAAAAATTTAAAGATGTGTGGGGCCACTGAAAGGGCTCAACAATTAACAGCATTGTCTCCTCTTCCAGAGAACCTGGGATCAACTACCAGCAACTATATAATGGCCCATCTCCAGTTCCAGGGGATCAGACAGACAGACAGACAGACAGACTAGAATGGCAGGCCTGTCTGGTTTTTCATTCTTTCTTATCCTTTTTAAAACATCTTTCTTTCTTTCTTTCTTTCTTTCTTTCTTTCTTTCTTTCTTTCTTTCTTTCTTTCTTTCTTTCTTTCTTTATTTATTTATTTATTAGATATAAGTACACTGTAGATGTCTTCAGACACTCCAGAAGAGGGTATCAGTTTCTGGAGAATCTAAATCCCTCTTATGGTCTGCATACAATGTACATAAACACAGCCTCACATATACTTCTAAAAATTTAAAGATGGGTGGGGCCACTGAAAGGGCTCAACAATTAACAGCATTGTCTCCTCTTCCAGAGAACCTGGGATCAACTACCAGCAACTATATGGTGGCCCATCTCTAGTTCCAGGGGATCAGACAGACAGACTGACAGACAGAGATAAGGATGGCAGGCCTACCTGGTCTTTCTTTCCTTCTTATCCTTTTAAAAAAATGTTTATTTATTTATTTATGTATGTATTTATTAGATATAAGTACACAGTAGCTGTCTTCAGACAATCCAGAAGAGGGTGTCAGATTACGGAGAATCTAAATCCCTCTTATGGTCTGCATATGATGTATATAAACACAGCCTCACATATACTTCTAAAAATTTAAAGATGGGTGGGGCCACTTAAAGGGCTCAACAAATACCAGCATTGTCTCCTCTTCCAGAGAACCTGGGATCAACTACCAGCAAAAATATGGTGGCGCATCTCCAGTTTCAGGGGATCAGATAGACAGATAGACAAACAGACAAGGCAGGCAGGCCTGCTTGGTTTTTATTTCTTTCTTATCCTTTTTAAAACATGTTTATTTATTTATTTATGTATTTATTAGATATAAGTACACTCTAGCTGTCTTCAGACACTCCAGAAGAGGGTGTCAGATTCTGAAAAATCTAAATCCCTCTTATGGTCTGCATATGATGTACATAAACACAGCCTCACAAATTCTTCTAAAAATTTAAAGATGGGTGGGGCCACTGAAAGGGCTCAAAAATTAACAGCATTGTCTCCTCTTGCAGAGAAACTGGGATCAACTACCAGCAACTATATGGTGGCCCATCTCCAGTTCCAGGGTATCAGACAGACAGACAGATAGACAGAGATAAGGATGGCAGGCCTGCCTGGTCTTTCTTTCTTTCTTTCTTATCCTTTTTTAAAAATGTTTATTTATTTATTTATTTATTTATTTATTTATTTATTTATTTATTTATTTATTAGATATAAGTACACTGTAGTTGTCTTCAGTCACTCCAGAAGAGGGTGTCAGATTCTGGAGAATATAAATCCCTCTTATGGTCTGCATATGATGTACATAAACACAGAGTCACATATAGTTCTAAAAATTTAAAGATGGGTGGGGACCCGGAAAGGGCTCAATAATTAACAGCATTGACTCCTCTTCCAGAGAACCTGGGATCAACAATGAGCAACTATATGGTGGCCCATCTTTCGTTCCAGTGGATCAGACAGACAGACAGACAGACAGAGATAAGGATGGCAGGCCTGCCTGGTCTTTCTTTTTTTCTTATCCTTTTTAAAAAATGTTTATTTATTTATGTATGTATATATTTATTTATTTATTTATTTATTTATTAGATATAAGTACAATGTAGCTGTCTTCAGACACTCCAGAAGAGGGTGTCAGAATCTGGAGAATCTAAATCCCTCGTATGGTCTGCATATGATGTACATAAACAAAGCCTCACATATACTTCTAAAAATTTAAAGATGGGTGGGGCTACTGAAAGGGCTCAACAACTAACAGCATTGTCTCCTCTTCCAGAGTACCTGGGATCAACTACCAGCAACTATATGGTGGCCCATCTCCAGTTCCAGGGGATCTGACAGATAGAGAGACAGACACACAGACAGACAGACAAGGTGGCAGGCCTGCCTGGTCTTTCTTTCTTTCTTATCCTTTTTAAAAATGTTTATTAATTTATGTATGTATTTATTAGATAAAAGTACACGGTAGCTGTCTTCAAACACTCCCGAAGAGGGTTTCAGATTCTGGAGAATCTATATCCCTCTTATGATCTGCATATGATGTACATAAACACAGCCTCACATATACCTCTAAAAACTTAAAGATGGGTGGGGCCACTGAAAGGGCTCAACAATTAACAGCATTGTCTCCTCTTCCAGAGAACCTGGGATCAACTACCAGCAATTATAAGGTGGCCCATCTCCAGTTCCGGGGATCAGACAGACAGACAGACAGACAAGGATGGCAGGCCTGCCTGGTCTCTCTTTCTTTATTATCCTTTTTAAAAAATGTTTATTTGTTTATTTATGAATTTATTAGATATAATTACACTGTAGCTGTCTTCAGACACTCCAGTAGAGGGTGTCAGATTCTGGAGAATCTAAATCCTTGTTATGGTCTGCATATGATATACATAAACAGAGACTCACATATACTTCTAAAAATTTAAAGATGGGTGGGACCACTGAAAGGGCTCAACAATTAACAGCATTATCTCCTCTCCAGAGAACCTGGGATCAACTACCATCAACTATATGGTGGCCCATCTCCAGTTCCAGGGGATCAGACAGACAGACAGAGAAACAGACAAAGATAAGGATGGCATGCCTGCCTGGTCTTTCTTTCTTTCTTATCCATTTTTAAAAATGTTTATTTATTTATTTATTTATTTATTTATTTATGTATTTTTTAGATATAAGTACACTGTAGCTGTCTTCAGACACTCCAGTAGAGGGTGTCAGATTCTGGAGAATCTAAATCCCTCTTATGGTCTGCATATGATGTACATAAACACAGCCTCACATATACTTCTAAAAATTTAAAGATGGGTGGGGCCACTGAAAGGGCTCAATAATTAAGAGCATTGTCTCCTCTTCCAGAGAACCTGGGATCAACTACAAGCAACTATATGGTTGCCCATCTCCAGTTCCAGGGGATCAGACAGAGAGACAGACAGACAGACAGAGATAAGGATGGAAGGCCTGCCTGGTCTTTCTTTCTTTCTTATCCTTTTTAAAAAATGTTTATTTATTTATTTATTTATTTATTTATTTATTTATTTATGTATTTATTAGATATAAGTACACTGTAGCTATCTTCAGACACTCCAGAAGAGGGTGTCATATTCTGGAGAATCTAAATCCCTCTTATTGTCTGCATATGATGTACATAAACACAGCCTCACATACACCTCTAAAAATTTAAAGATGAGTGGGGCCACTGAAAGGGCTCAACAATTAACAGCATTGTCTCCTCTTCCAGAGAACCTGGGATCAACTACCAGCAACTATATGGTGGCCCATCTCCAGTTCCAGGAGATCAGAAAGACAGACAGACAGACAGAAAAAAGGATGGCAGGCCCTGCCTGGTCTTTCTTTTTTTTCTTATCATTTTTTTTAAATATTTATTTATTTATTTATTTATTTATTTATTTATTTATTTATTTATTTATTAGACATAAGTACACTGTAGCTGTCTTCAGACACTCCAGAAGAGGGTGTCAGATTCTGGAGAATCTAAATCCCTCTTATAGTCTGCCTATGTTGTACATAAACACAGCCTCACATACACTTCTAAAAATTTAAAGATGAGTGGGGCCACTGAAAGGGCTCAACAATTAACAGCATTGTCTCCTCTTCCAGAGAACCTTGGATCAACTACCAGCAACTATATTGTGGCCCATCTCCAGTTCCAGGAGATCAGACAGACAGACAGACAGACAGACAGAGATAAGGATGGCAGGCCTGCCTGGTCTTTCATTTTTTCTTATCCTTTTAAAAAATGTTTATTTATTTATTTATTTATTCATTTATTTATTAGATATAAGTACCCTGTAGCTGCCTTCAGATACTCCAGAAGAGGGTGTCAGATTCTGGAGAATATAAATCCCTCTTATGGTCTGCATATGATGTACATAAACAAAGCCTCACATATACTTCTAAAAATTTAAAGATGGGTGGGGCCACTGAAGGGCTCAACAATTAACAGCATTGTCTCCTCTTACAGAGAACCTGGGATCAACTACCAGCAAAAATATGGTGGCCCATCTCCAGTTTCAGGGGATCAGACAGACAGACAGACAAACAGACAAGGATGGCAGGCCTGCCTGGTTGTTCTTTCTTTCTTATCCTTTTTGAAAAAATGTTTATTTATTTATTTATGTATTTATTAGATATAAGTACACTGTAGAGGTCTTCAGACACTCCAGAAGAGGTTGTCAGATTCTGGAGAATCTAAATCCCTCTTATGGTCTGCATATGATGTACATAAACACAGACTCACATTTACTTCCAAAAATTTAAAGATGGGTGGGGCCACTGAAAGGGCTCAACAATTAACAGCATTGTCTCCTCTTCCAGAGAACCTGAGATCAACTACCAGCAACTATATGGTGGCCCATTTCCAGGTCCAGGGAATCAGAAAGACAGATAGACAGACAGACAGAGATAAGGATGGCAGGCCTGCCTGGTATTTCTTTTTTTCTTATCAATTTTAAAAAAAGTTTATTTATTCATTTATTTATTTATTTATTTATTTATTTATTTATTTATTTATTTATTTATTTATTTATATATTAGAATAAGTACACTGTAGCTGTCTTCAGACACTCCAGAAGAGGGTGTCAGATTCTGGAGAATCTAAATCCCTCTTATAGTCTGCCTATGATGTACATAAACACAGCCTCACATACACTTTTAAAAATTATAGATGAGTGGGGCCACTGAAAGGGCTCAACAATTAACAGCATTGTCTCCTCTTCCAGAGAACCTGGGATCAACTATCAGCCACTATATGGTGGCCCATCTCCAGTTCCCCGGGATCAGACAGACAGACAGACAGACAGAGATAAGGATGGCAGGCCTGCCTGGTCTTTCTTTCTTTCTTATCCTTTAAAAAATGTTTATTTATTTATGTATTTATTATATATAAGTACACTGTAGCTGTCTACAGACACTCCAGAAGAGTGTGTTAGATTCTAGAGAATCTAAATCCCTCTTATGGTCTGTGTATGATGTACATAAACACAGCCTCACATATACTGAGCTGAGGTGTCACAGGCCAACTGCTGGAATTTCTGAGTACCACCTAGAGAGAGAAAAGCTATGCTGTGGTTGTTTAATTTATGTATTTTATTATTTCTATTTGTTGTTTTGTTTTGTTTTATTTGTTTTTAGAGAAGGCCTCAGTCTGTAGCTCTGGCTGACCCAGGACTGCCTACCTGTGTTAATTAGGGTTTCACAGCTGAGAACAGACACCAAGAGCAAGGTAAGGTTTAGAAAACCCGACCTTCAGTGGTGGCTCAAGCTCTTAATGAGAGCACTCTGTAGGCAGAGGCAGTAAGTTTCTGAGTTCGAGGCCACCCTGGTGAAAGACATGGTTAGGCAGGGCTAGGGTAGGCTAGGGTAGGCTAGGGTAGGCTAGGCCAGGGTGAGAAGAAAGAAAAGAAAGAAAAGAAAGAAAAGAAAGAAAAGAAAGAAAGAAAGAAAGAAAGAGGTTTTATAAAAAGTGTTAAAGTTTTTAAAAATTAAAAAAAAATACCAGATCACCATCACACAGCATTGGCTGTCTTCAGGTGTATCCTTTCAGCCTCCAAAACAAAAAGCAATGGCTGGCTGTCTTCAGGTGTATCCTATTCTCCAGTCTTATTTCCAACCTAAGAGCTGGGCTGAGCTGCCTCATTATGTAATTGCAAACCTTCCTTGGTTTGTCTTTTCCATTTCTAAGACTAACAGGCCTTTTTCTATTTAGAGAATATGCTCATGACTGTACTTTAGATATAGTAAATATAACTGTTGCTTATAAAACTTGTTTTCTAGGAATTTTTAAAGGGCAATGGCAGAGTTTATTTTTTAAAAATATTTTGCATTTATTTATTTGTGTGAGTGATGAAGCTCAGGTCTTCAAACTCGTCAGGAGGTATGATTACCTCCCCTCTCTCTCAACCCCTCTCTCTCCTCTCTCAATGATTGTGTAAGAATGTTTTGCATGTGTATGCTGTGCCCACAGACTCCAGAACAGAGTATTAGATCCCCTGGAACTGGAGATGGGCCACCATATATAATACTGGTAATTGAGCCCAGGTTCTCTGGAAGAGGAGACAATGCTCTTAATTGTTGAGCCCTCTCTGTAGCCACATCTTTCTTTCTTTTTTTTTTTGAGTATATGTGAGGCTGTGTTTATATACATCATATGCAGACAATAAGAATGATTTAGATTCTTCAGAATCTGACACCCTCTTCTGGACTGTCTGAAGATAGCTACAGCATACTTAAATATAATAAATAAATAAATCTTTAAAAAGAAAAGGAAAAGTAAAAAAGAAAGAACAGGCCTGCCATATGCATGTTCATAGAGGAAAATGGAAGAGACCCCAATCTAACCTCAGCAGGGTGCTTCCTTCTGGATGGTAGCTCACAGTTTCTTCCCAGCAAGACAGGCAAATCACTGAGTTCAAGGACAGTAAGGTTCAGGACAGCCAAGGTTAGGAAGGAAAAGGGTCTATGTTGAGAATACAAACCTACAAAACAACAACTAGGAAAAAGAAGTGACAGTGTAACTTGGGGTAGGGTACCAACAAGAGAAAGCTTTCTGTTACCACTTACAAACACCAGTAGCCTTGCACCCTTCTGCCCAGGTCCCTGCCTTCCTTTCTAGGAATTCTAAGGATGCCAGGGTGTGGGGGAATCCAGATTAACTTTTTAATAACAAAGACTTGGTCTTTGATGTCTATAGGAAGCCCTTCTCAGTGCCTTTAACTACCACTGAACTTTCAGGGCTGTGACTCAACTGTAACAAGGAACAGAGCTAAGAACCTGCAGCCTTTGAAAACAACTATTTTTTTAAAGTGGGGGACACAAATCAGCAGTAGAACCCCTCAGGTTCAGCCATAATACTTGTTAGGGAAACAGCCTCAATGTCCGGAGCTGAGGTCTCATGGGTGAACTGCTTCAAACTCTGAGTATCATTGAAAGAAAGAAAAGATATCATGTGGTTTCTTAATTTATTTATTTTATTATTTCTATTTTTTTTGTTTTCTTTTGTTTTGTTTTAGAAAAGGCCTCAGTCTGTAGCTATGGCTGCCGAGGACAGACTACATGTGTTAATTAGGGTTTCACAGTTGAGAAACAGACCATACCTATGTAAGACTTAGAAAACCCAACAGTCAGTGGTGGCTCGAGCTCTTAATGAGAGCACTCTGGAGGCAGAGGCAGTCAGTTTCTGAGTTCGAGGCCAGCCTGGTTAAAGACAGGGATAGGCAGGGCTAGGCAAGGCAGGGCTGGGCTAGGCTAGGCTAGGCAAGGGGCTGGGCTAGGCAAGGCAAGGGGCTAGGCTAGGCAACGCAAGGGGCTAGGCAAGACAGACAGACAGAGAGAAAGACAGACAAGGATGGAAGCCTGCCTGGTTTTTCTTTCTTTCTTATCCCTTTTAAAAAATGTATATTTATTTATTTATTTATTTATTTATTTATTTATTTATTTATGTATTTATTAGATATAAGTACACTGTAGCTGTCTTCAGACACTCCAGAAGAGGGTTTCAGATTCTGGAGAATCTATATCCCTCTTATGGTCTGCATATGATGTACATAAACACAGCCTCACATATACTTCTAAAAATTTAAAGATGGGTAGGACCACTGAAAGGGCTCAACAATTAACATCATTGTCTCCTCTTCCAGAGAACCTGGGATCAACTACCAGCAACTATATGGTGGCCCATCTCCAGTTCCAGGGGATCAGACAGACAGACAGAGATACAGACAGATAAAGTTAAGGATGGCAGGCCTACCTGGTCTTTCATTCTTTCTTATCCTTTTAAAAATGTTTATTTATTTTTTTATTTATTTATTTATTTATTTATTTATTTATTTATTCGATATAAGTACACTGTAGCTGTCTTCAGACACTCCAGAAGAGGGTGTCAGATTCTGGAGAATCTAAATCCCTCTTATGGTCTGCATATGATGTACATGAACACAGCCTCACATATACTTATAAAAATTTAAAGATGGGTGGGGCCACTGAAAGGGCTCAAAAATTAACAGCATTGTCTCCTCTTCCAGAGAACCTGGGATCAACTACAAGCAACTATATGGTGGCCCATCTCCAGTTCCAGGCGATCAGACAGACAGACAGACAGACAGACAAGGATGGCAGGCCTTCCTGGTGTTTATTTCTTTCTTATCCGTTTAAAAAGGTTTATTTATTTATTTATGAATTTATTATATATAAGTACACTGTAGCTGTCTTCAGACACTCAGGAAGAGGGTGTCAGATTCTGGAGAATCTAAGTCCCTCTTATGATATGCATATGATGTACGTAAAAACAGCTTCACATTTATTTCTAAAAATTTAAAGATGGGTGGGGCCACTGTGAGGGCTCAACAATTAACATCATTGTCTCCTCTTCCAGAGAACCTGGGATCAACTACCAGCAACTATATGGTGGCCCATCTCCAGATCCAGGGGATCAGAGAGACAGACAGACAGACAGACAGACAAGGATGGCAGGCCTGCCTGGTTTTTCTTTCTTTCTTATCCTTTTTAAAACATGTTTATTTATTTATTTATTTATTTATTTATTTATGTATTTATTAGATATAAGTACACTGTAGCTGTCTTCAGACACTCCAGAAGAGGGTATCAGATTCTGGAGAATATAAATCCCTCTTATGGTCTACATACAATGTACATAAACACAGCCTCACATATATTTCTAAAAATTTAAAGATGTGTGGGGCCACTGAAAGGGCTCAACAATTAACAGCATTGTCTCCTCTTCCAGAGAACCTGGGATTAAACTACCAGCAACTATGTGGTGGCCCATCTCCAGTTCCAGGGGATCAGACAGACAGACAGACAGACAGACAGAGATAAGGATGGCAGGCGAGCCTGGTCTTTCTTTCTTTATTATACTGTTGAAAAAATGTTTATTTATTTATTTATTTATTTTTATTTATGTATTTATTAGATATAAGTACACTGTAGCTGTCTTCAGACACTTCAGAAGATGTTGTCAGATTCTTGAGAATCTAAATCCCTCTTATGGTCTGCATATGATGTACATAAACACAGACTCACATATACTTCTAAAAATTTAAAGATGTGTGGGGCCACTGAAAGGACTCAACAATTAACAGCATTGTCTCCTCTTCCAGAGAACCTCGGATCAACTACCAGCAAATATATGGGGCCCATTCCAGTTCCAGGGGATCAGACTGACAGACAGACAGACAGACAGACAGAGATAAGGATGGCAGGCCTGCTGGTCTTTCTTTTTTTCTTATCCTTTTTAAAAAATGTTTGTTTATTTACTTATTTATTTATTTATTCATTCATTTATTTATTTATTTATTTATTTATTTATTTATTTATTTATGTATTTATTAGATATAAGTACACTGTAGCTGTCTTCAGACTCTCCAGAAGAGGGTGTCAGATTCTGGAGAATCTATATCCCTCTTATGGTTGCATATGATGTACATGAACACAGCCTCACATATACTTCTAAAAATTTAAAGATGTGTGGGGCCACTGTGAGGGCTCAACAATTAACAGCATTGTCTCCTCTTCCAGAAAACCTGGGATCAACTACCAGCAACTATATGGTGGCCCATCTCCAGTTCCAGGGGATTAGACAGACAGACAGACAGAGATAAGGATGGCAGGCCTGCTGGTCTTCCTTTTTTTCTTATCCTTTTTAAAAAATGTTTATTTATTTATTTATTTATTTATTTATTTATTTATTTATTTATGTATTTATTAGATATATGTACACTGTATCTGTCATAGACACTCCAAAAGACGGTGTCAGATTCTGGAGAATCTAAATCCCTCTTACGGTCTGAATATGATGTACATAAACACAGCATCACATTTACTTCTAGAAATTTAAAGATGAGTGGGGCCACTGAAAGGGCTGAACAATTAACAGAATTGTCTCCTCTTCAGAGTACCTGGGATCAACTACCAGCAACTATATGGTGGCCCATCTCCAGTTCCAGGAGATCAGACAGACAGACAGACAGAGAGAGAGACAGACAGACATAGATAAGGATGACCGTCCAGCCTGGTCTTTCTTTCTATCTTATTCTTTTTAAAAAATGTTTGTTTGTTTATTTATTTATTTATTTATTTATTTATTTATTTATGTATGTATTTATTAGATATAAGTACACTTTAGCTATCTTCAGACACTCCAGAAGAGGGTGTCAGATTCTGGAGAATCTATATCCCTCTTATGGTCTGCATATGATGTACATAAACACAGCCTCACATATACTTCTAAAAATTTAAAGATGTGTGGGGCCACTGAAAGGTCTCAACAATTAACAGCATTGTCTACTCATCAGAGATCCTGGGATCAACTACCAGCAACTTTATGGTGGCCCATCTCCAGTTCCATGTTATCAGACAGACAGACAGAGAGACAAGGATAAGGATGGCAGGCCTGTCTGGTCTTTCTTTCTTTTTTATCCTTTTTAAAAAATGTTTATTTATTTATTTATGTATTTATTAGATATAAGTACAATGTAGCTGTCTTCAAACAATCCAGAAGAGGGTGTCAGATTCTGGAGAATCTAAATCCCTCTTATGGTCTGCATATGATGTACATGAACACAGCCTCACATATACTTATAAAAATTTAAAGATGGGTGGGGCCACTGAAAGGGCTCAAAAATTAACAGCATTGTCTCCTCTTCCAGAGAACCTGGGATCAACTACAAGCAACTATATGGTGGCCCATCTCCAGTTCCAGGCGATCAGACAGACAGACAGACAGACAGACAAGGATGGCAGGCCTTCCTGGTGTTTATTTCTTTCTTATCCGTTTAAAAAGGTTTATTTATTTATTTATGAATTTATTATATATAAGTACACTGTAGCTGTCTTCAGACACTCAGGAAGAGGGTGTCAGATTCTGGAGAATCTAAGTCCCTCTTATGATATGCATATGATGTACGTAAAAACAGCTTCACATTTATTTCTAAAAATTTAAAGATGGGTGGGGCCACTGTGAGGGCTCAACAATTAACATCATTGTCTCCTCTTCCAGAGAACCTGG
Organism: Mus caroli; assembly: GCF_978045245.1. NCBI lineage: Eukaryota > Metazoa > Chordata > Mammalia > Rodentia > Muridae > Mus > Mus caroli. The sequence goes on along the minus strand of NW_028227776.1, from coordinate 56,927 downwards.
GATCAACTACCAGCAACTATATGGTGGCCCATCTCCAGATCCAGGGGATCAGAGAGACAGACAGACAGACAGACAGACAAGGATGGCAGGCCTGCCTGGTTTTTCTTTCTTTCTTATCCTTTTTAAAACATGTTTATTTATTTATTTATTTATTTATTTATTTATTTATTTATTTATGTATTTATTAGATATAAGTACACTGTAGCTGTCTTCAGACACTCCAGAAGAGGGTATCAGATTCTGGAGAATATAAATCCCTCTTATGGTCTACATACAATGTACATAAACACAGCCTCACATATATTTCTAAAAATTTAAAGATGTGTGGGGCCACTGAAAGGGCTCAACAATTAACAGCATTGTCTCCTCTTCCAGAGAACCTGGGATTAAACTACCAGCAACTATGTGGTGGCCCATCTCCAGTTCCAGGGGATCAGACAGACAGACAGACAGACAGACAGAGATAAGGATGGCAGGCGAGCCTGGTCTTTCTTTCTTTATTATACTGTTGAAAAAATGTTTATTTATTTATTTATTTATTTTTATTTATGTATTTATTAGATATAAGTACACTGTAGCTGTCTTCAGACACTTCAGAAGATGTTGTCAGATTCTTGAGAATCTAAATCCCTCTTATGGTCTGCATATGATGTACATAAACACAGACTCACATATACTTCTAAAAATTTAAAGATGTGTGGGGCCACTGAAAGGACTCAACAATTAACAGCATTGTCTCCTCTTCCAGAGAACCTCGGATCAACTACCAGCAAATATATGGGGCCCATTCCAGTTCCAGGGGATCAGACTGACAGACAGACAGACAGACAGACAGAGATAAGGATGGCAGGCCTGCTGGTCTTTCTTTTTTTCTTATCCTTTTTAAAAAATGTTTGTTTATTTACTTATTTATTTATTTATTCATTCATTTATTTATTTATTTATTTATTTATTTATTTATTTATTTATTTATTTATTTATTAGATATAAGTACACTGTAGCTGTCTTCAGACTCTCCAGAAGAGGGTGTCAGATTCTGGAGAATCTATATCCCTCTTATGGTTGCATATGATGTACATGAACACAGCCTCACATATACTTCTAAAAATTTAAAGATGTGTGGGGCCACTGTGAGGGCTCAACAATTAACAGCATTGTCTCCTCTTCCAGAAAACCTGGGATCAACTACCAGCAACTATATGGTGGCCCATCTCCAGTTCCAGGGGATTAGACAGACAGACAGACAGAGATAAGGATGGCAGGCCTGCTGGTCTTCCTTTTTTTCTTATCCTTTTTAAAAAATGTTTATTTATTTATTTATTTATTTATTTATTTATTTATTTATTTATTTATGTATTTATTAGATATATGTACACTGTATCTGTCATAGACACTCCAAAAGACGGTGTTAGATTCTGGAGAATCTAAATCCCTCTTACGGTCTGAATATGATGTACATAAACACAGCATCACATTTACTTCTAGAAATTTAAAGATGAGTGGGGCCACTGAAAGGGCTGAACAATTAACAGAATTGTCTCCTCTTCAGAGTACCTGGGATCAACTACCAGCAACTATATGGTGGCCCATCTCCAGTTCCAGGAGATCAGACAGACAGACAGACAGAGAGAGAGACAGACAGACATAGATAAGGATGACCGTCCAGCCTGGTCTTTCTTTCTATCTTATTCTTTTTAAAAAATGTTTGTTTGTTTATTTATTTATTTATTTATTTATTTATTTATTTATTTATGTATGTATTTATTAGATATAAGTACACTTTAGCTATCTTCAGACACTCCAGAAGAGGGTGTCAGATTCTGGAGAATCTATATCCCTCTTATGGTCTGCATATGATGTACATAAACACAGCCTCACATATACTTCTAAAAATTTAAAGATGTGTGGGGCCACTGAAAGGTCTCAACAATTAACAGCATTGTCTACTCATCAGAGATCCTGGGATCAACTACCAGCAACTTTATGGTGGCCCATCTCCAGTTCCATGTTATCAGACAGACAGACAGAGAGACAAGGATAAGGATGGCAGGCCTGTCTGGTCTTTCTTTCTTTTTTATCCTTTTTAAAAAATGTTTATTTATTTATTTATGTATTTATTAGATATAAGTACAATGTAGCTGTCTTCAAACAATCCAGAAGAGGGTGTCAGATTCTGGAGAATCTAAATCCCTCTTATGGTCTGCATATGATGTACATAAACACAGCACAACTTTACTTCTAAAAATTCAAAGATGGGTGGGGCCACTGAAATGGCTCAACAATTAACAGCATTGTCTCCTCTTCCAGAGAGCCTGGGATCAACTACCAGTAACTATATGGTGGCCCATCTCCAGTACCAGGGTATCAAACAGACAGACAGACAGACAGAGATAAGGATGGCAGGCCTGCCTGGTCTTTCTTTCTTTCTTATCCTTTTTAAAAAAAATTATTTTTTATATATGTATTTATTAGATATAAGTACACTGTAGCTGTCTTTAGACACTGCAGAAGAGGGTGTCAGATTCTGGAGAATCTAAATCCCTCTTAGGGTCTGCATATGATGTACATAAACACAGACTCACATTTTCTTCTAAAAATTTAAAGATGGGTGGGGCCACTGAAAGGGCTCAACAATTAACAGCATTGTCTCCTCTTCCAGAGAACCTGGGATCAACTACCAGCAACTATATGGTGGCCCATCTCCAGTTCCAGGGTATCAGACTGACAGACAGACAGACAGAGATAAGGGTGGCAGGCCTGCCTGGTCTTTCTTTTTTCTTATCCTTTTTAAATAATGTTTTTTTAATTATTTATTTATGTATTTATTAGATATAAGTACACAGTAGCTGTCTTCAGACACTCCAGAAGAGGGTGTCAGATTCTGGAGAATCTAAATCCCTCTTATGGTCTGCATATGATGTACATAAACACAGCCTCACATATACTTCTAAAAATTTAAAGATGGGTAGGACCACTGAAAGGGCTCAACAATTAACATCATTGTCTCCTCTTCCAGAGAACCTGGGATTAAACTACCAGCAACTATGTGGTGGCCCATCTCCAGTTCCAGGGGATCAGACAGACAAACAGACAGACAGACAGAGATAAGGATGGCAGGCCTGCTAGTCTTTATTTTTTTCTTATCCTTTTAAAAAAATGTTTATTTATTTATTTATTTATTTATTTATGTATTTATTTATTTATTAGATATAAGTACACTGTAGCTGTCTTCAGACACTCCAGAAGAGGGTATCAGATTCTGGAGAATCTAAATAACTCTTATGGTCTGCATATGATGTACATAACACAGCCTCACATATATTTCTAAAAATTTAAAGATGTGTGGGGCCACTGAAAGGGCTCAACAATTAACAGCATTGTCTCCTCTTCCAGAGAAACTGGATCAACTACCAGCAACTATATGGTGGCCCATCTCCAGTTCCAGGGAATCAGACAGACAGACAGACAGACAGATATAAGGATGGAAGGCCTGCCTGGATATTCTTTCTTTATTATCCTTATTTAAAAATGTTTATTTGTTTATTTATGTATTTATTAGACATAAATACACTGTAGCTGTCTTCAGACACTCCAGAAGAGGGTGTCATATGCTGGAGAATCTAAATCCCTCTTATGGTCTGCATTTGATGTACATAAACATAGCCTCACATATACTTCTAAAAATTTAAAGATGGGTGGGGCCACTGAAAGGGCTCAACAATTAACAGCATTGTCTCCTTTTCCAGAGAACCTGGGATCAACTACCAGCAACTATATGGTGTCCCATCTCCAGTTACAGGGGATCAGACAGACAGACAGACAGACAGAAAGTGATAAGGATGGCAGGCCTGCATGGTCTTTCTTTCTTTCTTCTCCTTTTAAAAAAAATGTTTATTTATTTATTTTTATTTATTTATTTATTTATTTATTTATTTTTAATGTATTTATTAGATATAAGTACACAATACTAGTCTTCAGACACTCCAGAAGAGGTTGTCAGATTCTGGAGAATCTAAATCCCTCTTATGGTCTGCATATTATGTACATAAACACAGCCTCACATATACTTCTAAAAATTTAAAGATGGGTGGGGCCACTAAAAGGGATCAACAATTAACAGCATTGTCTCCTCTTCCAGAGAACCTGGGATCAATAACCAGTAATTATATGGTGGCCCATCTCCAGTTCCAGGGGATCAGACAGACACACAGACAGACAGACAGAGATAAGGATGGCAAACCTGCCTGGTCTTTCTTTCTTTCTTATCATTTTAAAAAAGGTTTATTAATTTATTTATGTATTTATTAGATATAAGTACACTATAGCTATCTTCAGACACTCCAGAAGAGGGTGTTTGATTCTGCAGAACGTAAATCCCATTTATGTTCTGCATATGATGTACATAAACACAGCCTCACATATTCTTCTAAAAATTTAAAGATGGTTGGGGCCACTGAAAGGAACCAACAATTAACAGCATTGTCTCCTCTTCCAGAGAACCTGGGATCAACTACCAGCAACTATATGTTGGCCCATCTCCAGTTTCAGGGGATCAGACAGACAAACAGACAGACAGAAAGACAGAGATAAGGATGGCAGGCCTGCCTGGTCTTTCTTTCTTCTTATCCTTTTTAAAAAATGTTTATTTATTTATTTATTTATGTATTTTTTAGATATAAGTACACTGTAGCTGTCTTCAGACACTCCAGAAGAGGGTGTCAGATTCTGGAGAATCTAAATCCCTCTTATGGTCTGCATATGATGTACATAAACACAGCCTCACATATACTTCTAAAAATTTAAAGATGTGTGGGGCCACTGAAAGGTCTCAACAATTAACAGCATTGTCTACTCATCAGAGATCCTGGGATCAACTACCAGCAACTTTATGGTGGCCCATCTCCAGTTCCATGTTATCAGACAGACAGACAGAGAGACAAGGATAAGGATGGCAGGCCTGCCTGGTCTTTCTTTCTTTTTTATCCTTTTTAAAAAATGTTTATTTATTTATTTATGTATTTATTAGATATAAGTACAATGTAGCTGTCTTCAAACAATCCAGAAGAGGGTGTCAGATTCTGTAGAATCTAAATCCCTCTTATGGTCTGCATATGATGTACATAAACACAGCACAACTTTACTTCTAAAAATTCAAAGATGGGTGGGGCCACTGAAATGGCTCAACAATTAACAGCATTGTCTCCTCTTCCAGAGAGCCTGGGATCAACTACCAGTAACTATATGGTGGCCCATCTCCAGTACCAGGGTATCAAACAGACAGACAGACAGACAGAGATAAGGATGGCAGGCCTGCCTGGTCTTTCTTTCTTTCTTATCCTTTTTAAAAAAAATTATTTTTTATATATGTATTTATTAGATATAAGTACACTGTAGCTGTCTTTAGACACTGCAGAAGAGGGTGTCAGATTCTGGAGAATCTAAATCCCTCTTAGGGTCTGCATATGATGTACATAAACACAGACTCACATTTTCTTCTAAAAATTTAAAGATGGGTGGGGCCACTGAAAGGGCTCAACAATTAACAGCATTGTCTCCTCTTCCAGAGAACCTGGGATCAACTACCAGCAACTATATGGTGGCCCATCTCCAGTTCCAGGGTATCAGACAGACAGACAGACAGACAGAGATAAGGGTGGCAGGCCTGCCTGGTCTTTCTTTTTTCTTATCCTTTTTAAATAATGTTTTTTTAATTATTTATTTATGTATTTATTAGATATAAGTACACAGTAGCTGTCTTCAGACACTCCAGAAGAGGGTGTCAGATTCTGGAGAATCTAAATCCCTCTTATGGTCTGCATATGATGTACATAAACACAGCCTCACATATACTTCTAAAAATTTAAAGATGGGTAGGACCACTGAAAGGGCTCAACAATTAACATCATTGTCTCCTCTTCCAGAGAACCTGGGATTAAACTACCAGCAACTATGTGGTGGCCCATCTCCAGTTCCAGGGGATCAGACAGACAAACAGACAGACAGACAGAGATAAGGATGGCAGGCCTGCTAGTCTTTATTTTTTTCTTATCCTTTTAAAAAAATGTTTATTTATTTATTTATTTATTTATTTATGTATTTATTTATTTATTAGATATAAGTACACTGTAGCTGTCTTCAGACACTCCAGAAGAGGGTATCAGATTCTGGAGAATCTAAATAACTCTTATGGTCTGCATATGATGTACATAACACAGCCTCACATATATTTCTAAAAATTTAAAGATGTGTGGGGCCACTGAAAGGGCTCAACAATTAACAGCATTGTCTCCTCTTCCAGAGAAACTGGATCAACTACCAGCAACTATATGGTGGCCCATCTCCAGTTCCAGGGAATCAGACAGACAGACAGACAGACAGATATAAGGATGGAAGGCCTGCCTGGATATTCTTTCTTTATTATCCTTATTTAAAAATGTTTATTTGTTTATTTATGTATTTATTAGACATAAATACACTGTAGCTGTCTTCAGACACTCCAGAAGAGGGTGTCATATGCTGGAGAATCTAAATCCCTCTTATGGTCTGCATTTGATGTACATAAACATAGCCTCACATATACTTCTAAAAATTTAAAGATGGGTGGGGCCACTGAAAGGGCTCAACAATTAACAGCATTGTCTCCTTTTCCAGAGAACCTGGGATCAACTACCAGCAACTATATGGTGTCCCATCTCCAGTTACAGGGGATCAGACAGACAGACAGACAGACAGAAAGTGATAAGGATGGCAGGCCTGCATGGTCTTTCTTTCTTTCTTCTCCTTTTAAAAAAATGTTTATTTATTTATTTTTATTTATTTATTTATTTATTTATTTATTTTTAATGTATTTATTAGATATAAGTACACAATACTAGTCTTCAGACACTCCAGAAGAGGTTGTCAGATTCTGGAGAATCTAAATCCCTCTTATGGTCTGCATATTATGTACATAAACACAGCCTCACATATACTTCTAAAAATTTAAAGATGGGTGGGGCCACTAAAAGGGATCAACAATTAACAGCATTGTCTCCTCTTCCAGAGAACCTGGGATCAATAACCAGTAATTATATGGTGGCCCATCTCCAGTTCCAGGGGATCAGACAGACACACAGACAGACAGACAGAGATAAGGATGGCAAACCTGCCTGGTCTTTCTTTCTTTCTTATCATTTTAAAAAAGGTTTATTAATTTATTTATGTATTTATTAGATATAAGTACACTATAGCTATCTTCAGACACTCCAGAAGAGGGTGTTTGATTCTGCAGAACGTAAATCCCATTTATGTTCTGCATATGATGTACATAAACACAGCCTCACATATTCTTCTAAAAATTTAAAGATGGTTGGGGCCACTGAAAGGAACCAACAATTAACAGCATTGTCTCCTCTTCCAGAGAACCTGGGATCAACTACCAGCAACTATATGTTGGCCCATCTCCAGTTTCAGGGGATCAGACAGACAAACAGACAGACAGAAAGACAGAGATAAGGATGGCAGGCCTGCCTGGTCTTTCTTTCTTTCTTATCCTTTTTAAAAAATGTTTATTTATTTATTTATTTATGTATTTTTTAGATATAAGTACACTGTAGCTGTCTTCAGACACTCCAGAAGAGGGTGTCAGATTCTGGAGAATCTAAATCCCTCTTATGGTCTGCATAGGATGTACATAAACACAGCCTCACATATACTTCTAAAAATTTAAAGATGGGTGGGGTCACTAAAGAAAGGGCTCAACAATTAACAGCATTGTCTACTCTTCCAAAGAACCTGGGATGTACTACCAGCAACTATATGGTGGCCCATCTCCAGTTCCAGGGGATCAGACAGACAGACAGACAGACAGAGATAAGGATGGCAGGCGTGCCTGGTCTTTCTTTCTTTATTATACTGTTGTAAAAATGTTTATTTATTTATTTTTTTTTATTTATGTATTTATTAGATATAAGTACACTGTAGCTGTCTTCAGACACTTCAGAAGATGTTGTCAGATTCTTGAGAATCTAAATCCCTCTTATGGTCTGCATATGATGTACATAAACACAGACTCACATATACTTCTAAAAATTTAAAGATGTGTGGGGCCACTGAAAGGACTCAACAATTAACAGCATTGTCTCCTCTTCCAGAGAACCTCGGATCAACTACCAGCAAATATATGGGGCCCATTCCAGTTCCAGGGGATCAGACTGACAGACAGACAGACAGACAGACAGAGATAAGGATGGCAGGCCTGCTGGTCTTTCTTTTTTTCTTATCCTTTTTAAAAAATGTTTGTTTATTTATTTATTTATTTATTTATTTATTTATTTATTTATTCATTCATTCGTTCATTTATTTATTTATTTATTTATTTATTTATTTATTTATTTATTTATTTATTTATTAGATATAAGTACACTGTATCTGTCTTCAGACACTCCAGAAGAGGGTGTCAGATTGTGGAGAATCTAAATCCCTCTTTTGGTCTGCATATGATGTACATAAACACAGACTCACATATACTTCTAAAAATTTCAAGATGTGTGGGGCCACTGAAAGCGCTCAACAATTAACAGCATTGTCTCCTCTTCCAGAGAACCTGGGATCAACTACCAGCAACTATATGGTGGCCCATCTCCAGTTCCAGGGGATTAGACAGACAGACAGACAGAGATAAGGATGGCAGGCCTGCTGGTCTTTCTTTTTTTCTTATCCTTTTTAAAAAATGTTTATTTATTTATTTATTTATTTATTTATTTATGAATTTATTAGATATATGTACACTGTATCCGTCATAGACACTCCAAAAGACGGTGTCAGATTCTGGAGAATCTAAATCCCTCTTACGGTCTGAATATGATGTACATAAACACAGCATCACATTTACTTCTAGAAATTTAAAGATGAGTGGGGCCACTGAAAGGGCTGAACAATTAACAGAATTGTCTCTTCTTCAGAGTACCTGGGATCAACTACCAGCAACTATATGGTGGCCCATCTCCAGTTCCAGGAGATCAGACAGACAGACAGACAGAGAGACAGACAGACAGACATAGATAAGGATGACCGTCCAGCCTGGTCTTTCTTTATATCTTATTCTTTTTAAAAAAGTTTGTTTGTTTATTTATTTATTTATTTATTTATTTATTTATTTATTTATTTATTTATGTATTTATTAGATATAAGTACACTTTAGCTATCTTCAGACACTCCAGAAGAGGGTGTCAGATTCTGGAGAATCTATATCCCTCTTATGGTCTGCATATGATGTACATAAACACAGCCTCACATATACTTCTAAAAATTTAAAGATGTGTGGGGCCACTGAAAGGTCTCAACAATTAACAGCATTGTCTACTCATCAGAGATCCTGGGATCAACTACCAGCAACTTTATGGTGGCCCATCTCCAGTTCCATGTTATCAGACAGACAGACAGAGAGACAAGGATAAGGATGGCAGGCCTGCCTGGTCTTTCTTTCTTTTTTATCCTTTTTAAAAAATGTTTATTTATTTATTTATGTATTTATTAGATATAAGTACAATGTAGCTGTCTTCAAACAATCCAGAAGAGGGTGTCAGATTCTGTAGAATCTAAATCCCTCTTATGGTCTGCATATGATGTACATAAACACAGCACAACTTTACTTCTAAAAATTCAAAGATGGGTGGGGCCACTGAAATGGCTCAACAATTAACAGCATTGTCTCCTCTTCCAGAGAGCCTGGGATCAACTACCAGTAACTATATGGTGGCCCATCTCCAGTACCAGGGTATCAAACAGACAGACAGACAGACAGAGATAAGGATGGCAGGCCTGCCTGGTCTTTCTTTCTTTCTTATCATTTTAAAAAAGGTTTATTAATTTATTTATGTATTTATTAGATATAAGTACACTGTAGCTATCTTCAGACACTCCAGAAGAGGGTGTTTGATTCTGGAGAATCTAAATCCCTCTTAGGGTCTGCATATGATGTACATAAACACAGACTCACATTTTCTTCTAAAAATTTAAAGATGGGTGGGGCCACTGAAAGGGCTCAACAATTAACAGCATTGTCTCCTCTTCCAGAGAACCTGGGATCAACTACCAGCAACTATATGGTGGCCCATCTCCAGTTCCAGGGTATCAGACAGACAGACAGACAGACAGAGATAAGGGTGGCAGGCCTGCCTGGTCTTTCTTTTTTCTTATCCTTTTTAAATAATGTTTTTTTAATTATTTATTTATGTATTTATTAGATATAAGTACACAGTAGCTGTCTTCAGACACTCCAGAAGAGGGTGTCAGATTCTGGAGAATCTAAATCCCTCTTATGGTCTGCATATGATGTACATAAACACAGCCTCACATATACTTCTAAAAATTTAAAGATGGGTAGGACCACTGAAAGGGCTCAACAATTAACATCATTGTCTCCTCTTCCAGAGAACCTGGGATTAAACTACCAGCAACTATGTGGTGGCCCATCTCCAGTTCCAGGGGATCAGACAGACAAACAGACAGACAGACAGAGATAAGGATGGCAGGCCTGCTAGTCTTTATTTTTTTCTTATCCTTTTAAAAATATGTTTATTTATTTATTTATTTATTTATTTATGTATTTATTTATTTATTAGATATAAGTACACTGTAGCTGTCTTCAGACACTCCAGAAGAGGGTATCAGATTCTGGAGAATCTAAATAACTCTTATGGTCTGCATATGATGTACATAACACAGCCTCACATATATTTCTAAAAATTTAAAGATGTGTGGGGCCACTGAAAGGGCTCAACAATTAACAGCATTGTCTCCTCTTCCAGAGAAACTGGATCAACTACCAGCAACTATATGGTGGCCCATCTCCAGTTCCAGGGAATCAGACAGACAGACAGACAGACAGATATAAGGATGGAAGGCCTGCCTGGATATTCTTTCTTTATTATCCTTATTTAAAAATGTTTATTTGTTTATTTATGTATTTATTAGACATAAATACACTGTAGCTGTCTTCAGACACTCCAGAAGAGGGTGTCATATGCTGGAGAATCTAAATCCCTCTTATGGTCTGCATTTGATGTACATAAACATAGCCTCACATATACTTCTAAAAATTTAAAGATGGGTGGGGCCACTGAAAGGGCTCAACAATTAACAGCATTGTCTCCTTTTCCAGAGAACCTGGGATCAACTACCAGCAACTATATGGTGTCCCATCTCCAGTTACAGGGGATCAGACAGACAGACAGACAGACAGATAGTGATAAGGATGGCAGGCCTGCATGGTCTTTCTTTCTTTCTTCTCCTTTTAAAAAAAATGTTTATTTATTTATTTTTATTTATTTATTTATTTATTTATTTATTTTTAATGTATTTATTAGATATAAGTACACAATACTTGTCTTCAGACACTCCAGAAGAGGTTGTCAGATTCTGGAGAATCTAAATCCCTCTTATGGTCTGCATATTATGTACATAAACACAGCCTCACATATACTTCTAAAAATTTAAAGATGGGTGGGGCCACTAAAAGGGATCAACAATTAACAGCATTGTCTCCACTTCCAGAGAACCTGGGATCAATAACCAGTAATTATATGGTGGCCCATCTCCAGTTCCAGGGGATCAGACAGACACACAGACAGACAGACAGAGATAAGGATGGCAAACCTGCCTGGTCTTTCTTTCTTTCTTATCATTTTAAAAAAGGTTTATTAATTTATTTATGTATTTATTAGATATAAGTACACTATAGCTATCTTCAGACACTCCAGAAGAGGGTGTTTGATTCTGCAGAACGTAAATCCCATTTATGTTCTGCATATGATGTACATAAACACAGCCTCACATATTCTTCTAAAAATTTAAAGATGGTTGGGGCCACTGAAAGGAACCAACAATTAACAGCATTGTCTCCTCTTCCAGAGAACCTGGGATCAACTACCAGCAACTATATGTTGGCCCATCTCCAGTTTCAGGGGATCAGACAGACAAACAGACAGACAGAAAGACAGAGATAAGGATGGCAGGCCTGCCTGGTCTTTCTTTCTTTCTTATCCTTTTTAAAAAATGTTTATTTATTTATTTATTTATGTATTTTTTAGATATAAGTACACTGTAGCTGTCTTCAGACACTCCAGAAGAGGGTGTCAGATTCTGGAGAATCTAAATCCCTCTTATGGTCTGCATATGATGTACATAAACACAGCCTCACATATACTTCTAAAAATTTAAAGATGGGTGGGGTCACTAAAGAAAGGGCTCAACAATTAACAGCATTGTCTCCTCTTCCAGAGAACCTGGGATGTACTACCAGCAACTATATGGTGGCCCATCTCCAGTTCCAGGGGATCAGACAGACAGACAGACAGACAGAGATAAGGATGGCAGGCGTGCCTGGTCTTTCTTTCTTTATTATACTGTTGAAAAAATGTTTATTTATTTATTTTTTTTATTTATGTATTTATTAGATATAAGTACACTGTAGCTGTCTTCAGACACTTCAGAAGATGTTGTCAGATTCTTGAGAATCTAAATCCCTCTTATGGTCTGCATATGATGTACATAAACACAGACTCACATATACTTCTAAAAATTTAAAGATGTGTGGGGCCACTGAAAGGACTCAACAATTAACAGCATTGTCTCCTCTTCCAGAGAACCTCGGATCAACTACCAGCAAATATATGGGGCCCATTCCAGTTCCAGGGGATCAGACTGACAGACAGACAGACAGACAGACAGAGATAAGGATGGCAGGGCTGCTGGTCTTTCTTTTTTTCTTATCCTTTTTAAAAAATGTTTGTTTATTTACTTATTTATTTATTTATTTATTCATTCATTCATTCATTTATTTATTTATTTATTTATTTATTAGATATAAGTACACTGTATCTGTCTTCAGACACTCCAGAAGAGGGTGTCAGATTGTGGAGAATCTAAATCCCTCTTTTGGTCTGCATATGATGTACATAAACACAGACTCACATATACTTCTAAAAATTTCAAGATGTGTGGGGCCACTGAAAGCGCTCAACAATTAACAGCATTGTCTCCTCTTCCAGAGAACCTGGGATCAACTACCAGCAACTATATGGTGGCCCATCTCCAGTTCCAGGGGATTAGACAGACAGACAGACAGAGATAAGGATGGCAGGCCTGCTGGTCTTTCTTTTTTTCTTATCCTTTTTAAAAAATGTTTATTTATTTATTTATTTATTTATTTATTTATTTATTTATTTATGAATTTATTAGATATATATACACTGTATCCGTCATAGACACTCCAAAAGACGGTGTCAGATTCTGGAGAATCTAAATCCCTCTTACGGTCTGAATATGATGTACATATACACAGCATCACATTTACTTCTAGAAATTTAAAGATGAGTGGGGCCACTGAAAGGGCTGAACAATTAACAGAATTGTCTCCTCTTCAGAGTACCTGCGATCAACTACCAGCAACTATATGGTGGCCCATCTCCAGTTCCAGGAGATCAGACAGACAGACAGACAGAGAGACAGACAGACAGACATAGATAAGGATGACCGTCCAGCCTGGTCTTTCTTTATATCTTATTCTTTTTAAAAAAGTTTGTTTGTTTATTTATTTATTTATTTATTTATTTATTTATTTATTTATGTATTTATTAGATATAAGTACACTTTAGCTATCTTCAGACACTCCAGAAGAGGGTGTCAGATTCTGGAGAATCTATATCCCTCTTATGGTCTGCATATGATGTACATAAACACAGCCTCACATATACTTCTAAAAATTTAAAGATGTGTGGGGCCACTGAAAGGTCTCAACAATTAACAGCATTGTCTACTCATCAGAGATCCTGGGATCAACTACCAGCAACTTTATGGTGGCCCATCTCCAGTTCCATGTTGTCAGACAGACAGACAGAGAGACAAGGATAAGGATGGCAGGCCTGCCTGGTCTTTCTTTCTTTTTTATCCTTTTTAAAAAATGTTTATTTATTTATTTATGTATTTATTAGATATAAGTACAATGTAGCTGTCTTCAAACAATCCAGAAGAGGGTGTCAGATTCTGGAGAATCTAAATCCCTCTTATGGTCTGCATATGATGTACATAAACACAGCACAACTTTACTTCTAAAAATTCAAAGATGGGTGGGGCCACTGAAATGGCTCAACAATTAACAGCATTGTCTCCTCTTCCAGAGAGCCTGGGATCAACTACCAGTAACTATATGGTGGCCCATCTCCAGTACCAGGGTATCAAACAGACAGACAGACAGACAGAGATAAGGATGGCAGGCCTGCCTGGTCTTTCTTTCTTTCTTATCCTTTTTAAAAAAATTATTTTTTATATATGTATTTATTAGATATAAGTACACTGTAGCTGTCTTTAGACACTGCAGAAGAGGGTGTCAGATTCTGGAAAATCTAAATCCCTCTTAGGGTCTGCATATGATGTACATAAACACAGACTCACATTTTCTTCTAAAAATTTAAAGATGGGTGGGGCCACTGAAAGGGCTCAACAATTAACAGCATTGTCTCCTCTTCCAGAGAACCTGGGATAAACTACCAGCAACACTATGGTGGCCCATCTCCAGTTCCAGGGTATCAGACAGACAGACAGACAGAGAGAGATAAGGGTGGCAGGCCTGCCTGGTCTTTCTTTTTTCTTATCCTTTTTAAATAATGTTTTTTTAATTATTTATTTATGTATTTATTAGATATAAGTACACAGTAGCTGTCTTCAGACACTCCAGAAGAGGGTGTCAGATTCTGGAGAATCTAAATCCCTCTTATGGTCTGCATATGATGTACATAAACACAGCCTCACATATACTTCTAAAAATTTAAAGATGGGTAGGACCACTGAAAGGGCTCAACAATTAACATCATTGTCTCCTCTTCCAGAGAACCTGGGATCAACTACCAGCAACTATATGGTGGCCCATCTGCAGTTCCAGGGTATCAGACAGACAGACAGACAGAAAGAGATAAGGATTGAGGCCTGCCTGGTCTTTCTTTCTTACTTATACTTTTTAGAAAATGTTTATTTATTTATTTATTTATTTATTTATTAGATATAAGTACACTGTAGCTGTCTTCAAACACTCTAGAAGAGGGTCTCATCTTCTGGAGAATCTAAATCCCTCTTATGGTCTGCATATGATGTACATAAACACAGCCTCGCATATACTTCTAAAAATTTAAAGATGGGTGGGCACACTGAAAAAGCTAAACAATTAACAGCATTGTCTCTTCTTCCAGAGAACGTGGGATCAACTACCAGCAACTATATGGTGGCCCATCTCAAGTTCCAGGGGATAAGACAGACAGACAGACAGACAGAGATAATGATGGCAGGCCTGCCTGATTTTTCTTTCTTTCTTATCCTTTTTAAAAAATGTTTATTTATTTGTTTATTTATTTATTTATTTGTTTATTTATTTATGTATTTATTAGATATAAGTACACTGTAGCTGTCTTCAGACTCTCCAGAAGAGGGTGTCAGATTCTGGAGAATCTATATCCCTCTTATGGTTGCATATGATGTACATGAACACAGCCTCACATATACTTCTAAAAATTTAAAGATGTGTGGGGCCACTGAAAGGGCTCAACAATTAACAGCATTGTCTCCTCTTCCAGAGAACCTGAAATCAACTACCAGCAACTATATGGTGGCCCATCTCCAGTTCCAGGGGATCAGACAGACAGACAGACAGAGATAAGGATGGCAGGCCTGCCTGGTCTTTCTTTCTTTCTTATCGTTTTAAAAAAATGTTTATTTAATTATTTATGTATTTATTAGATATAAGTACACTGTAGCTGTCTTCAGACACGCCAGTAGAGGGTGTCAGATTCTGGAATATCTAAATCCCTCTTATGGTATGTATATGATGTACATAAACACAGCCTCACATATACTTCTGAAAATTTAAAGATGGGTTGGGCTACTGAAAGGGCTCAACAATTAACAGCACTGACTCCTCTTCCAGAGAACCTGGGATCAACTACCAGCAACTATATGGTGGCCGATCTCGAGTCCAAGGGGATCAGACAGACTGTAGACAGACAGACAGACAGACAGAGATAAGGATTTCAGGCCTGCCTGGTCTTTCTTTCTTTCTTATCCTGTTTAAAAAATGTTTATTTATTTATTTATTTATTTATTTATTTATTTATTTATTTATTTATTTATTTGATATAAGTACACTGTAGCTGCCTTCAGACACTCCAGAAGAGGGTTTCAGATTCTGGAGAATCTAAATCACATTTATGGTCTGCATATGATGTACATAAACACAGCCTCACATATACTTCTAAATATTTAAAGATGGGTGGCGCCACTGAAAGGGCTCAACAATTAACATCATTGGCTCCTCTTCCAGAGAACCTGGGATAAACTACCAGCAACACTATGGTGGCCCATCTCCAGTTCCAGGGAATCAAAAAGACAGACAGACAGAGATAAGGGTGGCAGGCCTGCCTGGTCTTTCTTACTTTCTTATCCTTTTTAAAAATGTTTATTTATTTATTTATTTATTTATTTATTTATTTATTTATTCATTCATTCATTTATTTATTTATGTATTTATTAGATATAAGTAAACTGTAGCTGTCTTCAGACACTCAGGAAGAGGGTGTCAGATTCTGGAGAATCTAAATCCCTCTTATGGTCTTCATATGATGTACATAAAAACAACCTCACATATACTTCTAAAAATTTAAAGATGTGTTGGCCACAGACAGGGCTCAACAATTAACAGCATTGTCTCCTCTTCCAGAGAACCTTAGATAAACTACCAGCAACTATATGGTGGCCCATCTCCAGTTCCAGTGTATCACACAGACAGACAGAGAGACACACATAAATATGGAGGCCTGCCTGGTCTTTCTTTCTTTCTTATACTTTTTAAAAAATGTTTATTTATTTATTTATGTGTTTATTAGATATAAGTACACATTAGCTGTCTTCAGACACTCCAGAAGAGGGTGTCAGATTCTGGAAAATCTAAATCCCTCTTATGGTCTGCATATCATGTACATAAACACAGCCTCACATACACTTCTAAAAATTTAAAGATGGGTGGGGCCACTGAAAGGGCTCAACAATTAACAGCATTGTCTCCTCTTCCAGAGAACCTGGGATCAACTACCAGCAACTATATGGTGGCCCATCTCGAGTCCAAGGGGATCAGACAGACTGTAGACAGACAGACAGAGAGACAGAGATAAGGATGGCAGGCCTGCCTGGTCTTTCTTTCTTTCTTATCCTGTTTATAAAATGTTTATTTATTTATTTATTTATTTATTTATTTATTTATTTATTTATTTGATATAAGTACACTGTAGTTGTCTTCAGACACTCCAGAAGAGGGTGTCAGATTCAGGAGAATCTAAATCACATTTATGGTCTGCATATGATGTACATAAACACAGCCTCACATATACTTCTAAATATTTAAAGATGGGTGGGGCCAATGAAAGGGCTCAACAATTAACAGCATTGTCTCCTCTTCCAGAGAACCTGGAATCAACTACCAGCAACACTATGGTGGCCAATCTACAGTTCCAGGGTATTAGACAGACAGACAGACAGACAGACAGAGATAAGGGTGGCAGGCCTGCCGGGTCTTTCTTACTTTCTTATCCTTTTTAAAAAATGTTTATTTATTTATTTATTTATTCATTTATTTATTTATGTATGTATTTATTAGATATAAGTAAACTGTAGCTGTCTTCAGACACTCCAGAAGAGGGTGTCAGATTCTGGAGAATCTAAATCCCTCTTATGGTCTGCATATGATGTACATAAACACAGCCTCACATATACTTCTAAAAATTGAAAGATGGGTGGGGCTACAGAAAGGGCTCAACATTTAAAAGCACTGTCTCCTCTTCCAGAGAACCTTGGATAAACTACCAGCAACTATATGGTGGCCCACCTCCAGTTCCAGGGTTTCACACAGACAGACAGACAGACAGAGATAAGGGTGGCAGGCCTGCCTGGTCTTTCTTTCTGTCTTATCCTTTTTAAAAAATGTTTATTTATTTATTTATTTATTTGTTTATTTATTTATTTATGTATTTATTAGATATAAGTACACTGTAGCTGTCTTCAGACACTACAGAAGAGGGTGTCAGTTTCTGGAGAATCTAAATCACTCTTATGGTCTGATTATGATGTACATAAACACAGCCTCAGATATACTTCTAAAAATTTAATGAAGGGTGGGGCCACTGAAAGGGCTCAACAATTTACAGCATTGTCTCCTCTTCCAGAGAACCTTGGATAAACTACCAGCAACTATATGGTGGCCCATATCCAGTACCAGAGGATCAGACAGACAGACAGACAGACAGACAGAGATAAGGATGGCAGGCCTGCCAGGTCTTTGTTTCTTTCTTATCCTTTTTAAAAAATGTTTATGTATTTATTTATTTATTTATTTATTTATTTATTTATTTATTTATGTATTTATTAGATATAAGTACACTGTAGCTGTCTTCAGACACTCCAGAAGAGGGTGCCAGATTCTGGAGATTTTAAATCACTCTTATGATCTGCATATGATGTACATAAATTCAGCCTCACATTTACTTCTAAAAATTTAAAGATGGCTGTGGCCACTGAAAGGACTGAACAATTAACATCATTGTCTCCTCTTCCAGAGAACTTGGGAAAAACTACCAGCAAATATATGGTGGCCCATATCCAGTTCCAGAGGATCAGACAGACAGACAGACAGACAGACAGACAGAGATAAGGATGGCAGGACTGCCTGATTTTACTTTCTTCCTTATCCTTTTTAAAAAATGTTTATTTATTTATTAATTTATTTATTTATGTATTTTTTAGATATAAGTACACTGTAGCTGTCTTAAGATCTCCAGTAGAGGGTGTAGGGTTCTGAAGAATCTAAAACAATCTTCTGGTCTGCATATGATGTACATAAACACAGCCTCAGATATACTTCTAAAAATTTAATGAAGGGTGGGGCCACTGAAAGGGCTCTACAATTAACAGCATTGTCTCCTCTTCCAGAGAACCTGGGATCAACTACCAGCAACTATATGGTGGCTCATCTCCAGTTCCCAGGGATCAGACAGACAGACAGACAGACAAACAGAGATATGGATGGCAGGCCTGCCTGGTCTTTCTTTTTTTCTTATCATTTAATTAAAAAAATGTTTATTTATTTATTTATTTATTTATTTATTATATATAAGTACACTGTAGCTGTCTTCAGACACTCCAGAAGAGGGTGTCAGATTATGGAGAATCTAAATCCCTCTTATGGCCTGCATATGATGTACATAAACAGAGCCTCACATACAGTTCTAAACATTTAAAGATGGGTGGGGCCATTGAAAGGGCTCAACAATGAACAGCATTGTCTCCTCTTCCAGAGAACCTCGGATCAACTACCAGCAACTATATGGTGGCCCATCTCCAGTTCCAGGGGATCAGACAGACAGACATACAGACAGTCAGAGATAAGGATGGCAGGCCTGCCTGGTCTTTCTTTCTTTCTTATCCTTTTGAAAAAATGTTTATTTATTTATTTATTTATTTATTTATTTATTTATTTATTTATTAGATATATGTACACTGTAGTTGTCTTCAGACACTCCAGGAAAGTGTGTCAGATTCTGGAGAATCTAAATCCCTTTTATGGTCTGCATAAGATGTACATAAACACAGACTCATGTATACTTCTAAAAATTTAAAGATGGGTGGGGCCACTGAAAGGGCTCAACAATTAACAGCGTTGTCTCCTCTTCCAGAGAACCTGGGATCAACTACCAACAACTATATGGTGGCCCATCCCCAGTTCCATGGGATCAGAACGACAGACAGACAGACAGACAAACAGAGATAAGGAAGGCAGGCCTGCCTGGTCTTTCTTTCTTTCTTATCCTGTTTAAAAAATGTTTATTTATTTATTTATTTATTTATTTATATATTTATTTATTTATTTATTAGATATTGGTACACTGTAGCTATCTTCAGACTCTCCAGTAGAGGGTGTTAGAATCTGGAGAATCTGAATCCCTCTTATGGTCTGCATATGATGTACATAAACATAGCCTCACATATACTTCTAAAAATTTAAAGAAGGTTGGGGCCACTCTAAAAGCTCAACAATTAACAACATTGTCTCCTCTTACAGAGAACCTGGGATAAACTACCAGCACCTATATGGTGGCCCATCTCCAGTCCAGTGGATCAGACAGACAGACAGACAGACAGAGAGACAGAGATAAGGATGGCAGGCCTGCCTGGTCTTTCTTTATTTCTTATCCTTTAAAAAAATGTTTGTTTATTTATTTATTTATTTATTTATTTATTTATTTATTTATTAGATATAAGTACACTGTAGCCGTCTTCAGACACTCCAAGAGAGGGTGTCAGATTCTGGAGAATCTAAATCCCTCTTATGGTCTGCATATGAAGTACATAAACACAGCCTCACATATACTTCTAAAAATTTAAAGATGGGTGGGACCACTGAAAGGGCTCAACAATTACCATCACTGTCTCCACTTCCAGAGAACCTGGGATCAACTATCAGCAAGTATATAGTGGCCCACCTCCACGTCCAGGGGATCAGACAGACTGTCAGACAGACAGACAGATAGACAGAGATAAGGATGGCAGGCTGCCTGGTCTTACTTTCTTTCTTATCCTGTTTATAAAATGTTTATTTATTTATTTATTTATTTATTTATTTATTTATTTATTTATTTATTTATTTGATATAAGTACACTGTAGTTGTCTTCAGACACTCCAGAAGAGGGTGTCAGATTCTGGAGAATCTAAATCACATTTATGGTCTGCATATGATGTACATAAACACAGCCTCACATATACTTCTCAATATTTAAAGATGGGTGGGGCCAATGAAAGGGCTCAACAATTAACAGCATTGTCTCCTCTTCCAGAGAACCTGGAATCAACTACCAGCAACACTATGGTGGCCAATCTACAGTTCCAGGGTATCAGACAGACAGACAGACAGACAGACAGAGATAAGGGTGGCAGGCCTGCCTGGTCTTTCTTACTTTCTTATCCTTTTTAAAAAATGTTTATTTATTTATTTATTTATTCATTTATTTATTTATGTATGTATTTATTAGATATAAGTAAACTGTAGCTGTCTTCAGATACTCCAGAAGAGGGTGTCAGATTCTGGAGAATCTAAATCCCTCTTATGGTCTGCATATGATGTACATAAACACAGCCTCACATATACTTCTAAAAATTGAAAGATGGGTGGGGCTACAGAAAGGGCTCAACATTTAAAAGCACTGTCTCCTCTTCCAGAGAACCTTGGATAAACTACCAGCAACTATATGGTGGCCCACTTCCAGTTCCAGGGTTTCACACAGACAGACAGACAGACAGAGATAAGGGTGGCAGGCCTGCCTGGTCTTTCTTTCTGTCTTATCCTTTTTAAAAAATGTTTATTTATTTATTTATTTGTTTATTTATTTATTTATGTATTTATTAGATATAAGTACACTGTAGCTGTCTTCAGACACTACAGAAAAGGGTGTCAGTTTCTGGAGAATCTAAATCACTCTTATGGTCTGATTATGATGTACATAAACACAGCCTCAGATATACTTCTAAAAATTTAATGAAGGGTGGGGCCACTGAAAGGGCTCAACAATTTACAGCATTGTCTCCTCTTCCAGAGAACCTTGGATAAACTACCAGCAACTATATGGTGGCCCATATCCAGTACCAGAGGATCAGACAGACAGACAGACAGACAGACAGACAGAGATAAGGATGGCAGGCCTGCCAGGTCTTTGTTTCTTTCTTATCCTTTTTAAAAAATGTTTATTTATTTATTTATTTATTTATTTATTTATTTATGTATTTATTAGATATAAGTACACTGTAGCTGTCTTCAGACACTCCAGAAGAGGGTGTCAGATTCTGGAGAATTTAAATCACTCTTATGATCTGCATATGATGTACATAAATTCAGCCTCACATTTACTTCTAAAAATTTAAAGATGGCTGTGGCCACTGAAAGGACTGAACAATTAACATCATTGTCTCCTCTTCCAGAGAACTTGGGAAAAACTACCAGCAAATATATGGTGGCCCATATCCAGTTCCAGAGGATCAGACAGACAGACAGACAGACAGACAGACAGAGATAAGGATGGCAGGACTGCCTGATTTTACTTTCTTCCTTATCCTTTTTAAAAAATGTTTATTTATTTATTAATTTATTTATTTATGTATTTTTTAGATATAAGTACACTGTAGCTGTCTTAAGATCTCCAGTAGAGGGTGTCAGGTTCTGAAGAATCTAAAACCATCTTCTGGTCTGCATATGATGTACATAAACACAGCCTCAGATATACTTCTAAAAATTTAATGAAGGGTGGGGCCACTGAAAGGGCTCTACAATTAACAGCATTGTCTCCTCTTCCAGAGAACCTGGGATCAACTACCAGCAACTATATGGTGGCTCATCTCCAGTTCCCAGGGATCAGACAGACAGACAGACAGACAAACAGAGATATGGATGGCAGGCCTGCCTGTTCTTTCTTTTTTTCTTATCATTTAATTAAAAAATGTTTATTTATTTATTTATTTATTTATTTATTTATGTATTTATTATATATAAGTACACTGTAGCTGTCTTCAGACACTCCAGAAGAGGGTGTCAGATTATGGAGAATCTAAATCCCTCTTATGGCCTGCATATGATGTACATAAACAGAGCCTCACATACAGTTCTAAACATTTAAAGATGGGTGGGGCCATTGAAAGGGCTCAACAATGAACAGCATTGTCTCCTCTTCCAGAGAACCTCGGATCAACTACCAGCAACTATATGGTGGCCCATCTCCAGTTCCAGGAGATCAGACAGACAGACATACAGACAGTCAGAGATAAGGAATGCAGGCCTGCCTGGTCTTTCTTTCTTTCTTATCCTTTTGAAAAAATGTTTACTTATTTATTTATTTATTTATTTATTTATTTATTTATTAGATATAAGTACACTGTAGCTGTCTTCAGACACTCCAGAAAAGTGTGTCAGATTCTGGAGAATCTAAATCCCTTTTATGGTCTGCATATGATGTACATAAACACAGACTCATGTATACTTCTAAAAATTTAAAGATGGGTGGGGCCACTGAAAGGGCTCAACAATTAACAGCGTTGTCTCCTCTTCCAGAGAACCTGGGTCAACTACCAACAACTATATGGTGGCCCATCCCCAGTTCCATGGGATCAGAACGACAGACAGACAGACAGACAAACAGAGATAAGGAAGGCAGGCCTGCCTGGTCTTTCTTTCTTTCTTATCCTTTTTAAAAAATGTTTATTTATTTATTTATTTATTTATTTATTTATTTATATATTTATTTATTTATTTATTAGATATAGGTACACTGTAGGTGTCTTCAGACTCTCCAGTAGAGGGTGTTAGAATCTGGAGAATCTGAATCCCTCTTATGGTCTGCATATGATGTACATAAACACAGCCTCATATATACTTCTAAAAATTTAAAGAAGGTTGGGGCCACTCTAAAAGCTCAACAATTAACAACATTGTCTCCTCTTACAGAGAACCTGGGATAAACTACCAGCACCTATATGTTGGCCCATATCCAGTCCAGTGGATCAGACAGACAGACAGACAGAGAGACAGAGATAAGGATGGCAGGCCTGCCTGGTCTTTCTTTATTTCTTATCCTTTAAAAAAAATGTTTATTTATTTATTTATTTATTTATTTATTTATTTATTAGATATAAGTACACTGTAGCCGTCTTCAGACACTCCAAGAGAGGGTGTCAGATTCTGGAGAATCTAAATCCCTCTTATGGTCTGCATATGATGTACATAAACACAGCTTCACATATACTTCTAAAAATTTAAAGATGGGTGGGACCACTGAAAGGGCTCAACAATTACCATCACTGTCTCCACTTCCAGAGAACCTGGGATCAACTATCAGCAAGTATATAGTGGCCCACCTCCACGTCCAGGGGATCAGACAGACTGTCAGACAGACAGACAGACAGACAGAGATAAGGATGGCAGGCCTGCCTGGTCTTACTTTCTTTCTTATCCTTTTAAAAAATGTTTATTTATTTATTTATTTATTTATTTATTTATTTATTTATTTATGTATGTATTTATTAGATATACGTACAATGTAGCTGTCTTCACACACTTCAGAAGAGGGTGTCAGATTCTGGAGTATCTAAATCCCTCTTATGGTCTGCATATGATGTACATAAACACAGCCTCACATATACTTCTAAAAATTTAAAGATGGGTGGGGCCACTGAAAGGGCTCAACAATTAACAGCATTGTCTCCTCTTCCGGAGAACCTGGGATCAACTACCAGCAACTATATGGTGGCCTATATCCAGTTCCAAAGGATCATATAGAGAGAAAGACAGACAGAAAGAGATAAGGTCGGCAGGCTTGCCTGGTCTTTCTTTCTTTCTTATCCTTTTTAAAAAATGTTTATTTATTTATTTATTCATGTATTTATTAGATATAAGTACACTGTAGCTATCTTCAGACACTCCAGAAGAGTGTGTCAGTTTATGGAGCATCTAAATCCCTCTTATGGTCTGCATATGATGTACATAAACACAGCCTCACATACACTTCTAAAAATTTAAAGATGGGTGGGGCCATTGAATGGGCTCAACAATTAACAGCATTGTCTCCTCTTCCAGAGAACCTCTGATTAACTACCAGCAACTATATGGTGGCCCATCTCCAGTTCCAGGGGATCAGAGAGACAGACAGACAGTCAGATATAAGGATGACAGGCCTGCCTGGTCTTTCTTTCTTTTTTATCCTTTTGAAAAAATGTTTACTTATTTATTTATTTATTTATTTATTTATTTATTTATTTATTTATTAGATATAAGTACACTGTAGCTGTCTTCAGACACTCCAGAAGAGGGTGTCAGATTCTGGAGAATCTAAATACCTCTTATGGTCTGCATATGATATACATAAACACAGACTCAAGTATACTTCTAAAAATTTAAAGATGGGTGGGGCCACTGAAAGGGCTCAACAATTAAGAGCGTTGTCTCCTCTTCCAGAGTACCTGGGATCAACTACCAGCAACTATATGGTGGCCCATCTCCAGTTCCAGGGGATCAGACAGACAGACAGAGAGACACACAGACAGAGATAAGGATGGCAGGCCTGCCTGGTCTTTCTTTCTTTCTTATCCTTTTAAAAAAATGTTTACTTATTTATTTATTCATGTATTTATTATATATAAGTACACTGTAGTGTCTTCAGACACTCCAGAAGAGGGTGCAAGCTTCTGGAGAATCTAAATCACTCTTATGGTCTGAATATAATGTACATAAACACAGCCTCACAATTACTTCTAAAAATTTAAAGATGAGTGGCGCCACTGAAAGCGGTAAACAATTAACAGCATTGTCTCCTCTTTCAGAGAACCTGGGATCAACTACCAGCAACTATATGCTGGCCCATTTCCAGTACCAGAGGAAAAGACAGACAGACAGACAGACAGACAGACAGACAGACAGACAGAGATAAGGATGGCAGGCCTGCCAGGTCTTTCTTTCTTTCTTATCTTTTTAAAAAATGTTTATTTATTTATTTATTTATTTATTTATTTATTTATTTATTTATGTATTTATTAGATATAAGTACACTGTAGCTGTCTTCAGACACTCCAGAGAGGGTGTCAGATTCTGGAGATTCTAAATCCCTCTTATGGTCTGCATATGATGTACATAAACACAGCCTCACATATACTTCTAAAAATTTAAAGATGGGTGGGGCCACTGAAAGGGCTCAACAATTAACAGCATTGTCTCCTCTTCCGGAGAACCTGGGATCAACTACCAGCAACTATATGGTGGCCTATATCCAGTTCCAAAGGATCATATAGAGAGAAAGACAGACAGAAAGAGATAAGGTCGGCAGGCTTGCCTGGTCTTTCTTTCTTTCTTATCCTTTTTAAAAAATGTTTATTTATTTATTTATTCATGTATTTATTAGATATAAGTACACTGTAGCTATCTTCAGACACTCCAGAAGAGTGTGTCAGTTTATGGAGCATCTAAATCCCTCTTATGGTCTGCATATGATGTACATAAACACAGCCTCACATACACTTCTAAAAATTTAAAGATGGGTGGGGCCATTGAATGGGCTCAACAATTAACAGCATTGTCTCCTCTTCCAGAGAACCTCTGATTAACTACCAGCAACTATATGGTGGCCCATCTCCAGTTCCAGGGGATCAGAGAGACAGACAGACAGTCAGATATAAGGATGACAGGCCTGCCTGGTCTTTCTTTCTTTTTTATCCTTTTGAAAAAATGTTTATTTATTTATTTATTTATTTATTTATTTATTTATTTATTTATTAGATATAAGTACACTGTAGCTGTCTTCAGACACTCCAGAAGAGGGTGTCAGATTCTGGAGAATCTAAATACCTCTTATGGTCTGCATATGATATACATAAACACAGACTCAAGTATACTTCTAAAAATTTAAAGATGGGTGGGGCCACTGAAAGGGCTCAACAATTAAGAGCGTTGTCTCCTCTTCCAGAGAACCTGGGATCAACTACCAGCAACTATATGGTGGCCCATCTCCAGTTCCAGGGGATCAGACAGACAGACAGAGAGACACACAGACAGAGATAAGGATGGCAGGCCTGCCTGGTCTTTCTTTCTTTCTTATCCTTTTAAAAAAATGTTTACTTATTTATTTATTCATGTATTTATTATATATAAGTACACTGTAGTGTCTTCAGACACTCCAGAAGAGGGTGCAAGCTTCTGGAGAATCTAAATCACTCTTATGGTCTGAATATAATGTACATAAACACAGCCTCACAATTACTTCTAAAAATTTAAAGATGAGTGGCGCCACTGAAAGCGGTAAACAATTAACAGCATTGTCTCCTCTTTCAGAGAACCTGGGATCAACTACCAGCAACTATATGCTGGCCCATTTCCAGTACCAGAGGAAAAGACAGACAGACAGACAGACAGACAGACAGACAGACAGAGATAAGGATGGCAGGCCTGCCAGGTCTTTCTTTCTTTCTTATCTTTTTAAAAAATGTTTATTTATTTATTTATTTATTTATTTATTTATTTATTTATTTATTTATGTATTTATTAGATATAAGTACACTGTAGCTGTCTTCAGACACTCCAGAGAGGGTGTCAGATTCTGGAGATTCTAAATCCCTCTTATGGTCTGCATATGATGTACATAAACACAGCCTCACATATACTTCTAAAAATTTAAAGATGGGTGGGGCCACTGAAAGGGCTCAACAATTAACAGCATTGTCTCCTCTTCCGGAGAACCTGGGATCAACTACCAGCAACTATATGGTGGCCTATATCCAGTTCCAAAGGATCATATAGAGAGAAAGACAGACAGAAAGAGATAAGGTCGGCAGGCTTGCCTGGTCTTTCTTTCTTTCTTATCCTTTTTAAAAAATGTTTATTTATTTATTTATTCATGTATTTATTAGATATAAGTACACTGTAGCTATCTTCAGACACTCCAGAAGAGTGTGTCAGTTTATGGAGCATCTAAATCCCTCTTATGGTCTGCATATGATGTACATAAACACAGCCTCACATACACTTCTAAAAATTTAAAGATGGGTGGGGCCATTGAATGGGCTCAACAATTAACAGCATTGTCTCCTCTTCCAGAGAACCTCTGATTAACTACCAGCAACTATATGGTGGCCCATCTCCAGTTCCAGGGGATCAGAGAGACAGACAGACAGTCAGATATAAGGATGACAGGCCTGCCTGGTCTTTCTTTCTTTTTTATCCTTTTGAAAAAATGTTTATTTATTTATTTATTTATTTATTTATTTATTTATTTATTTATTAGATATAAGTACACTGTAGCTGTCTTCAGACACTCCAGAAGAGGGTGTCAGATTCTGGAGAATCTAAATACCTCTTATGGTCTGCATATGATATACATAAACTCAGACTCAAGTATACTTCTAAAAATTTAAAGATGGGTGGGGCCACTGAAAGGGCTCAACAATTAAGAGCATTGTCTCCTCTTCCAGAGAACCTGGGATCAACTACCAGCAACTATATGGTGGCCCATCTCCAGTTCCAGGGGATCAGACAGACAGACAGAGAGACACACAGACAGAGATAAGGATGGCAGGCCTGCCTGGTCTTTCTTTCTTTCTTATCCTTTTAAAAAAATGTTTACTTATTTATTTATTCATGTATTTATTATATATAAGTACACTGTAGTGTCTTCAGGCACTCCAGAAGAGGGTGCAAGCTTCTGGAGAATCTAAATCACTCTTATGGTCTGAATATAATGTACATAAACACAGCCTCACAATTACTTCTAAAAATTTAAAGATGAGTGGCGCCACTGAAAGCGGTAAACAATTAACAGCATTGTCTCCTCTTTCAGAGAACCTGGGATCAACTACCAGCAACTATATGCTGGCCCATTTCCAGTACCAGAGGAAAAGACAGACAGACAGACAGACAGACAGACAGACAGACAGACAGAGATAAGGATGGCAGGCCTGCCAGGTCTTTCTTTCTTTCTTATCTTTTTAAAAAATGTTTATTTATTTATTTATTTATTTATTTATTTATTTATTTATGTATTTATTAGATATAAGTACACTGTAGCTGTCTTCAGACACTCCAGAGAGGGTGTCAGATTCTGGAGATTCTAAATCCCTCTTATGGTCTGCATATGATGTACATAAACACAGCCTCACATATACTCCTAAAAATTTAAAGATGGGTGGGGCCACTGAAAGGGCTCACAATTAACAGCACTGACTCCTCTTCCAGAGAACCTGGGATCAACTACCAACAACTATATGGTGGCCTATCTTCAGTTCCAAAGGATCATATAGATAGACAGACAGACAGACAGAGATGAGGATGGCAGGCCTGCCTGGTCTTTCTTTCTTTCTTATCCAATTGAAAAAATGTTTACTTATTAATTAATTAATTAATTAATTTATTTATTTATTTATTAGATATAAGTACACTGTAGCTTTCTTCAGACATTCCAGAAGAGGGTGTCAGATTCTGGAGAAACTAATACCTCTTATGTTCTGCATATGATTTTCATAAACACAGACTCAAGTATACTTCTAAAAATTTAAAGATGGGTGGGGCCACTGAATGGGCTCAACACTTAACAGCATTGTCTCCTCTTCCAGAGAACCTGGGATCAACTACCAGCAACTATATGGTGGCCCATCTGCAGTTCCAGGGGATCAGACAGACAGACAGACAGAGATAAGGAAGGCAGGCCTACCTGGTCTTTCTTTCTTACTTATCCTGATTAAAAAATGTTTATTTATTTATTTATTTATTTATTTATTTATTTATTTATTTATTTATTTATGTATTTATTAGATATAAGTACACTATAGCTGTCTTCAGACACTCCAGAAGAGGGTGTCAGATTCTGAAGAATTTAAATCACTCTTAGGGTCTGCATATGATGTACATAAATACAGCCTCACATTTACCTCTAAAAATTTAAAGATGGTTGGGGCCACTGAAAGGGCTCAACAATTCACAGCATTGTCTCCTCTTCCAGAGAACCTGGGAAAAACTACCAGCAAATATATGGTGGCCCATATCCAGTTCCAGAGGATCAGACAGACAGACAGACAGACAGAGAGAGATAAGGATGGCAGGCCTGCCTGATTTTTCTTTCTTTCTTATCCTTTTTAAAAAATGTTTATTTATTTATTAATTAATTTATTTATGTATTTATTAGATATAAGTACACTGTAGCTGTCTTCAGACACTCCAGTAGAGGGTGTCAGATTCTGAAGAAATTAAAACCATCTTCTGGTCTGCATATGATGTACATAAACATAGCCTCAGATATACTTCTAAAAATTTAATGAAGGGTGGGGCCACTGAAAGGGCTCAACAATTAAAAGCATTATGTCCTCTTCCAGAGAACCTGGGATCAACGACCAGCAACTATATGGTGGCTCATCTCCAGTTCCCTGGGATCAGACAGACAGACAGACAGACAGACAAACAGAGATATGGATGGCAGGTTTGCCTGGTCTTTCTTTTTTTCTTATTCTTTGAAAAAATATTTATTTATTTATTTATTTATTTATTTATTTATTTATTTATTTATTTATTAGATATAAGTACACTGAGGCTGTCTGCAGACACTCCAGAAGAGGGTGTCAGATACTGGAGAATCTAAATCCTTCTTATGGTCTGCATATGATGTACATAAACACAGCCTCACATATAATTCTAAAAATTTAAAGATGGGTGGGACCACTGAAAGGGCTCAACAATTAACATCATTGTCTCCTCTTCCAGAGAACCTGGGATCAACTATCAGCAACTATATGGTGGCCCATCTGCAGTTCCAGGGGATCAGACAGACAGACAGACAGACAGACAGAGATAAGGATGGCAGGCCTGCCATGTCTTTCTTTCTTACTTATCCTGTTTAAAAAATGTTTATTTATTTATTTATTTATTTATTTATTTATTTATTAGATATAAGTACACTGTAGCTGTCTTCAGACAGTCCAGAAAAGGGTGTCAGATTCTGGAGAATCTAAATCCCTCTTATGGTCTGCATATGAAGTACATAAACACTGCCTAACATACAGTTCTAAATATTTAAAGATGGGTGGGGACATTGAAAGGGCTCAACAATGAACAGCATTGTCTCCTCTTCCAGAGAACCTCGGCTCAACTACCAGCAACTATATGGTGGCCCATCTACAGTTCCAGGGGATCAGACAGACAGACAGACAGACAGACAGACAGACAGACAGAGATATGGATGGCAGGCCTGCCTGGTCTTACTTTCTTTCTTATCATTTTGAAAAAATGTTTACTTATTTATTTATTTATGTATTTATTAGATATAAGTACACTGTAGCTGTCTTCAGACACTCCAGAAGAGGGTGTCAGAGTCTGGATAATCTAATTCCCTCTTATGGCCTGCATATGATGTACATAAACACAGACTCACGTATACTTCTAAAAATTTAAAGATGTGTGGGGCCACTGAGAGGGCTCAAAAATTACCATGACTGTCTCCACTTCCAGAGAACCTGGGATCAACTATCAGCAACTATATAGTGGCCCACCTCCAGTTCCAGGGGATCAGACAGACTGTCAGACAGACAGACAGACAGACAGACAGAGATAAGAATGGCAGGCCTGCCTGGTCTTTCTTTCTTTCTTATCCTGTTTTAAAAATGTTTATTTATTTATTTTTTTATGTATTTATGTATTTATTAGATATAAGTACACTGTAGCTGTCTTCAGACACTCCAGAAGAGGGTGTCAGATTCTGGAGAATCTAAATCCCTCTTATGGTCTGCATATGATGTACATAAACACAGCCTCACATATAATTATAAAAATTTAAAGATGGGTGGGACCACTGAAAGGGCTCAACCATTAACAACATTGTCTATTCTTCCAGAGAACCTGGGATCAACTACCAGCAACTATATGGTGGACCATCTGCAGTTCCAGGGGATCAGACAGACAGACAGATAGACAGAGATAAGGATGGCAGGCTTGCCAGGTCTTTCTTTCTTACTTATCCACTTTAAAAAATGTTTATTTATTTATTTATTTATATATTTATTTATTTATTTATTTATTTATTTGATATAAGTACACTGAAGCTGTCTTCAGACTGTCCAGAAAAGGGTGTCAGATTCTGGAGAATCTAAATCCCTCTTATGGTCTGCATATGATGTACATAATCACAGCCTCACAAATACTTCTAAACATTTAAAGATGGGTGGGGCCACTGAAAGGGCTCAACAATTAACAGCATTGTCTCTCTTCCAGAGAACCTGGGAAAAACTAACAGCAAATATATGGTGGCCCATATGCAGTTCCAGAGGTTCAGACAGACAGACAGACAGACAGACAGAGATAAGGATGGAAGGCCTGCCTGATTTTTCTTTCTTTTTTATCCTTTATAAAAAATGTTTATTTATTTATTAATTTATTTATTTATGTATTTATTAGATATAAGTACACTGTAGCTGTCTTCAGAAACTCCAGTAGACGGTGTCAGATTCTGAAAAATCTAAAACCATCTTCTGGTCTGCATATGATGTACATAAACACAGCCTCAGATATACTTCAAAAATT
Source organism: Mus caroli (assembly GCF_978045245.1). Lineage (NCBI taxonomy): Eukaryota > Metazoa > Chordata > Mammalia > Rodentia > Muridae > Mus > Mus caroli. The sequence continues at coordinate 24,768 of NW_028227776.1, read as the reverse complement.
TTAATGAAAGATGGGGCCACTGAATGGGCTCAACAATTAACAGCATTATCTCCTCTTCCATAGAACCTGGGATCAACTACCAGCAACTATATGGTGGCCCATCTCCAGTTCCAGAGGATCAGACAGACAGACAGACAGACAGATATAAGGATGGCAGGCCTGCCTGGTCTTTCTTTCTTTCTTATCCTTTTGAAAAAATGTTTACTTATTTATTTATTTATGTATTTATTAGATATAAGTACACTGTAGCTGTCTTCAGACACTCCAGAAGAAGGTGTCAGATTCTGCAGAATCTAAATCATTCTTATGGTCTGCATATGATGTACATAAACACAGCCTCACATATACTTCTAAAAATTTAAAGATGGGTGGGACCACTGAAAGGTCTCAACAATTAACAGCATTGTCTCCTCTTCCATAGAACCTGGGATCAACTACCAGCAACTATATGGTGGCCCATATCCAGTATCACAGGATCAGACAGACAGACAGACAGACAAACAGACAGAGATAAGGATGGCAGACCTGCCAGGTCTTCTTTCTTTCTTATCCTTTTTAAAAAATGTTTATTTATTTAATTATTTATTTATTTAATTAATTAATTATTTATTTATTTATTTATTTATTTATTTATTTATTTATTTATTCGATATAAGTACACTGTAGCTGTTTTCAGACACTCCAGAAGAGGGTGTCAGATTCTGGAGAATCTAAATCCCTCTTATGGTCTGCACATGGTGTACCTAAAGAGAGCCTCACATATACTTCAAAAATTTAAAGAAGGGTGGGGCCACTGAAAAAGCTCAACAATTAACAGCATTGTCTCCTCTTCCAGAGAACCTGGGATCAACTACCAGCAACTATATGGTGTCCCATCTCCATTTCTCAGGGATCAGACAGACAGACAGACAGACAGACAGACAGAGCTAAGGAGGGCAGCCCTGCCTTTTCTTTCTTTCTTATCCTTTTAAAAAATGTTTATTTAATTATTTATTTATGTATTTATTAGATATAAGTACACAGTAGCTGTCTTCAGACACTCAAGAAGAGGGTGTCAAATTCAGGAAAATCTAAATCCCTCTTATGGTCTGCATACCTTCAGTGGTGGCTCAAGCTCTTAATGAGAGCACTCTGTAGGCATAGGCAGTCAGTTTCTGAGTTCGAGGCCACCCTGGTGAAAGACAGGGTTAGGCAGGGCTAGGGAAGGCTAGGGAAGGCTAGGGAAGGCTAGGGAAGGCTAGGGTAGGCTAGGCAAGGCTAGGGTAGGCTAGGGTAGGCTAGGGTAGGCTAGGGAAGGTTAGGGTAGGCTAGGGTAGGATAGGGTAGGCTAGGGTAGGCTAGGGTAGGCTAGGGTAGGCTAGGGTAGGCTAGGGTAGGCTAGGGTAGGCTAGGGAAAGAAAGAAAGACAGAAAGAAAGAAAGGAAGAAAGAAAGGAAGAAAGAAAGAAAGAAAGAAAGAAAGAAAGAAAGAAAGAAAGAAAGAAAGAAAGAAAGAAAAAGGTTTTATAAAAAGTGTTAAAGTTTTAAAAATTAAAAAAAAAATACCAGATCACCATCACACAGCATTGGCTGTCTTCAGGTGTATCCTTTCAGCCTCCAAAACAAAAAGCAATGGCTGGCTGTCTTCAGGTGTATCCTATTCTCCAGTCTTATTTCCAACCTAAGAGCTGGGCTGAGCTGCCTCATTATGTAATTGCAAACCTTCCTTGGTTTGTCTTTTCCATTTCTAAGACTAACAGGCCTTTTTCTATTTAGAGAATATGCTCATGACTGTACTTTAGATATAGTAAATATAACTGTTGCTTATAAAACTTGTTTTCTAGGAATTTTTAAAGGGCAATGGCAGAGTTTATTTTTTAAAAATATTTTGCATTTATTTATTTGTGTGAGTGATGAAGCTCAGGTCTTCAAACTCGTCAGGAGGTATGATTACCTCCCCTCTCTCTCAACCCCTCTCTCTCCTCTCTCAATGATTGTGTAAGAATGTTTTGCATGTGTATGCTGTGCCCACAGACTCCAGAACAGAGTATTAGATCCCCTGGAACTGGAGATGGGCCACCATATATAATACTGGTAATTGAGCCCAGGTTCTCTGGAAGAGGAGACAATGCTCTTAAATGTTGAGCCCTCTCTGTAGCCACATCTTTCTTTTTTTTTTTTTTTGAGTATATGTGAGGCTGTGTTTATATACATCATATGCAGACAATAGGAATGATTTAGATTCTTCAGAATCTGACACCCTCTTCTGGACTGTCTGAAGATAGCTACAGCATACTTAAATATAATAAATATATAAATCTTTAAAAAGAAAAGGAAAAGTAAAAAAGAAAGAACAGGCCTGCCATATGCATGTTCATAGAGGAAAATGGAAGAGACCCCAATCTAACCTCAGCAGGGTGCTTCCTTCTGGATGGTAGCTCACAGTTTCATCCCAGCAAGACAGGCAAATCACTGAGTTCAAGGACAGTAAGGTTCAGGACAGCCAAGGTTAGGAAGGAAAAGGGTCTATGTTGAGAATAAACCGACAAAACAACAACTAGGAAAAAGAAGTGACAGTGTAACTTGGGGTAGGGTACCAAAAAGAGAAAGCTTTCTGTTACCACTTACAAACAGCAGTAGACTTGCACCCTTCTGCCCAGGTCCCTGCCTTCCTTTCTAGGAATTCTAAGGATGACAGGGGGTGGGGCAATCCAGATTAACTTTTTAATAACAAAGACTTGGTCTTTTATGTCTATAGGAAGCCCTTCTCAGTGCCTTTAACTACCACCGAACTTTCAGGGCTGTGACTCAACTGTAACAAGGAACAGGGCTAAGAACCTGCAGCCTTTGAAAACAACTATTTTTTTAAAGAGGGGGACACAAATCAGCAGTAGAACCCCTCAGGTTCAGACATAATACTTGTTAGGGAAACAGCCTCAATGTCCAGAGCTGAGGTCTCATGGGTGAACTGCTTCAAGCTCTGAGTATCATTGAAAGAAAGAAAAGTTATCATGTGGTTGCTTAATTTATTTATTTTATTATTTCTATTTTTTGTTTTCTTTTGTTTTGTTTTAGAAAAGGCCTCAGTCTGTAGCTATGGCTGACCTAGGACAGACTACATGTGTTAATTAGGGTTTCACAGCTGAGAAACAGACCATACCTATGTAAGACTTAGAAAACCCAACAGTCAGTGGTGGCTTGAGCTCTTAATGAGAGCACTCTGGAGGCAGAAGCAGTCAGTTTCTGACTTCGAGGCCAGCCTGGATAAAGACAGGGATAGGCAGGGGTAGGCAAGGCAGGGCTGGGCTAGGCTAGGCAAGGCAAGGGGCTAGGCTTGGCTACGCAAGGGGCTAGGCAAGACAGACAGACAGAGAGAAAGACAGACAAGGATGGAAGGCCTGCCTGGTTTTTCTTTCTTCCTTATCCCTTTTAAAAAATGTTTATTTATTTATTTATTTATTTATTTATTTATTTATTTATTTATTTATTTATTTATTAGATATAAGTACACTGTAGCTGTCTTCAGACACTCCAGAAGAGTGTGTCAGATTCTGGAGAATCTAAATCCCTCTTATGGTCTGCATATGATGTACAAAAACACAGCCTCACATATACTTCTAAAAATTTAAAGATGGGTGGGGCCACTGAAAGGGCTCAACAATTAACAGCATTGTCTCCTCTTCCAGAGAACCTGGGATCAACTACCAGCAACTATAAGGTAGCCCATCTCCAGTTCCCAGGGATCAGACAGACAGACAGACAGACAGAGATAAGGATGGCAGGCCTGCCTGGTCTTTCTTTCTTACTTATCCTTTTTAAAACATGTTTATTTCTTTATTTATGTATTTATTAGATATAAGTACATTGTAGCTGTCTTCAGACACTCCAAAAGAGTGTGTCAGATTCTGGAGAATCTAAATCCCTCTTATGGTCTGCATATGATGTACATAAACACAGCCTCACATATACTTCTAAAAATTTAAAGATGGGTGGGGCCACTGTAAGGGCTCAACAATTAACAGCATTGTCTCCTCTTCCAGAGAACCTGGGATCAAGTACCAGCAAAAATATGGTGGCCCATCTCCAGTTTCAGGGGATCAGACAGACAGACAGACAAACAGACAAGGATGGCAGGCCTGCCTGGTTTTTCTTTCTTTCTTATCCTTTTTAAAACATGTTTATTTATTTATTTATGTATTTATTAGATATAAGTACACTGTAGCTGTCTTCAGACACTCTGAAGAGGGATCAGATTCTGGAGAATGTAAATCCCTCTTATGGTCTGCATATGATGTACATAAACACAGCCTCACAAATACTTCTAAAAATTTAAAGATGGGTGGTGCCACTGAAAGGGCTCAAAAATTTACAGCCTTGTCTCCTCTTGCAGAGAATCTGGGATCAACTACCAGCAACTATATGGTGGCCCACTCCAGTTCCAGGAAATCAGACAGACAGACAGACAGACAGAGATAAGGATGGCAGGCCTTCCTGGTCTTTCTTTTTTTCTTATCCTTTTTAATAATGCTTATTTATTTATTTATTTATTTATTTATTTATTTATTTATGTATTTATTAGATATAAGTACACTGTAGCTGTCTTCAGACACTCCATAAGAGAGTGTCAGATTCTGGAGAATATAAATACCTCTTATTGTCTGCATATGATGTACATAAACACAGCCTCACATTTACTTCTAAAAATTAAAGATGGGTGTTGCCACTGAATGGCTCAAAAATTAACAGCATTGTCTCCACTTCCAGAGAACCTGAGATCAACTACCAGCAACTATATGGTGGCCCATCTCCTGTTCCAGGGGATCAGACAGAGAGACAGACATACAGACAGATAGAGATAAGGATGGCAGGCCTGCTTCGTCTTTCTTTCTTTCTTATCCTTTTTAAGAAATGTTTATTTATTTTTTTATGTATTTATTAGATATAAGTACACTGTAGCTGTCTTCAGACATCAGGAAGAAGGTGTCAGATTCTGGAGAATCTAAATCCCTCTTATGGTCTGAATATGATGTACATAAACACAGACTCACATTTACTTCCAAAAATTAAAGATGTGTGGGGCCACTGTATGGGCTCAACCATTAACAGCATTGTCTCCTCTTCCAGAGAACCTGGGATCAACTACCAGCAACTATATGGTGGCCCATCTCCAGTTCCAGAGGATCAGACAGAGAGACAGACAGACAGACATATAGAGATAACGATAGCAGGCCTGCCTGGTCTTTCTTTCTTATCCTTTTTAAGAAATGTTTATTTACTTATTTATGTATTTATTAGATAAAAGTACACTGTAGCTATCTTCAGACACTCCAGAAGAGGGTGTCAGATTCTGGAGAATCTAAATCCCTCTTATGGTCTGCATATGATGTACATAAACACAGCCTCACATATACTTCTAAAAATTTACAGATGGGTGGAGCCACTGAAAGGGCTCAACAATTAACCGCATTGTCTCCTCTTCCAGAGAACCTGGGTTCAACTTCCAGCACCTATATGGTGGCCCATCTCCAGTTCCAGGGTATCAGACAGATAGACAGACAGACAGACAGAGAGACAGAGATAAGGAAGGCAGGCCTCCCTGGTCTTTCTTTCTTTCTTATCCTTTTTAAAAAATGTTTATTTATATATTTATTTATTTATTTATTTATTTATTTATTTATTTATTAGATATAAGTACACTGTGTCTGTCTTCAGACACTCCAGAAGATGGTGTCAGATTCTGGAGAATCTAAATCCCTCTTATGGTCTGTATATGATGTACATAAACACAGCCTCACATATACTTCAAAAATTTAAAGATGTATGGGGTCACTGAAAGGGCTCAACAATTAACAGCATTATCTCCTCTTCCAGACAACCTGGGATCAACTACCAGCAACTATATGGTGGCTCATCTCCAGTTCTAAGGTATCAGACAGAAAGACAGACAGACAGACAGACAAGGGTGGCAGGCCTGCCTGGTTTTTTTTCTTTCTCATCCTTTTTAAAAATGTTTATTTATTTTTTTATGTATTTATTAAATATAAGTACACTTTAGCGGTCTTCAGACACTCCAGGAGAGGGTGTCAGATTCTGGATAATCTAAATCCATCTTATGGTGTGCATATGATGTACATAAACACAGACTCACATTTACTTCCAAAAATTTAAAGATGTGTGGGGCCACTGAAAGGGCTCAACAATTAACAGCATTGTCTCCTCTTCCAGAGAACCTGGGATCAACTACCAGCAACTATATTGTGGCCCATCTCCAGTTCCAGTGGATCAGAAAGACAGACAGACAGACAGACAGAGATAAGGATGCCAGGCCTGCCTGGTCTTTCTTTATTTCTTATCCTTTAAAAAAAATGTTTATTTATTTATTTATTTATTTATTTATTTATTTATGTATTTATTAGATATAAGTACACTGTAGCTGCCTTCAGACACTCCAGAAGAGGGTTTCAGATTCTGGAGAATCTAAATCCCTCTTATGGTCTGCATATGATGTACATAAACACAGCCTCACATATACTTCTAAAAATTTAAAGATTGGTGGGACCACTGAAAGGGCTCAACAATTACCATCACTGTCTCCACTTCCAGAGAACCTGGTATCAACTATCAGCAACTATATAGTGGCCCACCTCCAGTTCCAGGGGATCAGACAGACTGTCAGACAGACAGACAGAGATAAGGATGGCAGGCTTGCCTGGTCTTTCTTTCTTTCTTATCCTTTTGAAAAAATGTTTGCTGATTTTTTTATTTATGTATTTATTAGATATAAGTACACTCTAGCTGTCTTCAGACACTCCAGAAGACGGTGTCAGATTCTGGAGAATCTAAATCCCTCTTTTGGCCTGCATATTATGTACATAAACACAGACTCACGTATACTTCTAAAAATTTAAAGATGTGTGGGGCCACTGAGAAGAATGGGAGGGTAGGGAAGTGGGGGGAGATATGGGGGACTTTTGGGATAACATTGGAAATGTAATTGAGGAAAATATGTAATAAAAAAAAACAGTGAAAAACAAAACAAAACAATTAACAGCATTGTCTCCTCTTCTAGAGAATCTGGGATCAACTACCAGCAACTATATGGTGGCCCTTCTCCAGTTCCAGGGTATCAGACAGACAGACAGAAAGACAGACAGACAGACAGACAGAGATAAGGATGGCAGGCCTGCCTGGTCTTTCTTTCTTTCTTATCCTTTTTAAAAAAAATGTTTATTTATATATTTATATATTTATTTATTTATTTATTTATTAGATATAAGTAAACTGTAGCTATCTTTAGACACTCCAGAAGAGGGTGTCAGATTCTGGAGAATCTAAATCCCTCTTACGATCTGCATATGATGTATATAAACACAGCCTCACATTTTCTTCTAAAAATTTAAAGATGGGTGTGGCTTGGAATAAGATGAGTAACCCTGAAAAAGTCAAAAAATGAAAAATCACACTGTAGGATTTGGAATATGGTGAGAAACCCTGAAAAAGTCGAAAAATGAGAAAAGCATGCAGGAGTACCTGGAATATGGTGAGAAACACTGAAAAAGTCTTAAATGAGAATATCACACTCTAGGACTTGGAATATGGTGAGAAACCCTGAAAATGTCGAAAAATGAGAAAATCATGCAGTAGGACACAGAATATGGTGAGAAACCCTGAAAAAAAAGTCAAAAAATAAGAAAATCACGCAGTAGGACCTGGAAGCTGGTGAGAAACCCTGAAAAAGTCGAAAAATGAGAAAATCAATCTGTAGGATCTGGAATATGGTGAGAAACCCTGAAAAATTCGAAAAAAGCAAAAATCACACTCTAGGACTTGGAATATGTTGAGAAACCCTGAAAAAGTCAAAAAATGAGAAAATCACACTGTAGGACTTGGAATATGGTGAGAAACCCTGAAAAAGTCGAAAAATGAGAAAATCACACTGTAGGACTTGGAATATGGTGAGAAACCCTGAAAAAGTCTAAAAATGAGAAAATCACGCAGTAGGACCTGGGATTTGGTGAGAAACACTGAAAAAGTCTTAAAATAGAAAATCACACTGTAGTACTTGGAATATGGTGAAAAATACTGAAAAAGTCTTAAAATGAGAAAATCACACCTTAGGACCTGGAATATGGTGAGAAACCCTGAAAAGGTCAAAAAATGAGAAAAATCACACTGTAGTACATGGAATATGGGTAGAAACTCTGAAAAAGTCGCAAATTATAAAATGACAGTGTAGGGCCTGGAATATGTTGAGAAAACCTGAAATATTCGAAAAATGAGAAAATGACAATGTAGAACCTGGAATACCGTAAGAAACCCTGAAAAAGTTAAAAAATGAGAAAATCACACTCTAGGACTGGAATATGGTGAGAAACCCTGAAACATCGAAAAATGAGAAAATCATGTAGTAAGACCCAGAATATGGTGAGAAATCCTGAAAAAAGTCGAAAAATGAGAAAATCACGCAGTAGGACCTGGAAGCTGGTGAGAAACCCTGAAAAAGTCGAAAAATGAGAAAATCAAACTGTAGGACCTGGAATATGTTGAGAAACCCTGAAAAATACGAAAAAGGCAAAAATCACACTCTAGGACTTGGAATATGATGAGAAACCGTGAAAAAGTCAAAAAATGAAAAAAATCACACTGTAGTACCTGGAATATGGTGAGAAACACTAAAAAAGTATTAAAATGAGAAAATCACCCAGTAGGACCTGGAATGAGGTGAGAAACCCTGAAACAGTCGAAATATAAGAAAATCAAACTTGTAGTACATGCAATATGGTGACAAACACTGAAAAAGTCGAAAAATGAGAATATCACACTCTAGGAATTGGAATATGATGAGAAACCCTGAAAAATTCAAAAAATGAGAAAATCACACTTTAGGACTTGGAATATGGTGAGAAACCCTCAAAAAGTCGAAAAATGAGAAAATCATGCACTAGGATCCAGAATATGATGAGAAACACAGAAAAAGTCTTAAAATGAGAAAATCACACTGTAGGACCTGGAATATGGTAAGAAACCCTGAAAATGTCGAAAAATGAGAAAATGACACTGTAGGAGCTGGAATATGGTGAGAAGTCATGAAAAAGTCAAAAAAAAAAAAAAAGAAATACACACTTGTAGGACTTGCAATATGGTGAGAGACCCTGAAAAAGTCTTAAAATGAGAAAATCACACTGTAGGACTTGGGATATGGTGAGAAACCCTGAAAAGGTCGAAAAATTAGAAAATCAAACTGTAGTACCTGGTATATGGTGAGAAACACTAAAAAAGTATTAAAATGAGAAAATCACACAGTAGGACCTGGAATATGGTGAGAAACCCTGAAACAGTTCAAAAATAAGAAAATAAAACTTGTAGTACATGCAATATGGTGAGAAACACTGAAAAAGTCGAAAAATGAGAATATCACACTCTAGGACTTGGAATATGATGAGAAACCCAGAAAAAGTCTAAAAATGAGAAAATCACACTTTAGGACTTGGAATATGGTGAGAAACCCTGAAAAAGTCGAAAAATGAGAAAATCACACTGTAGTACCTAGAATATGGTGAGAAACACTGAAAAAGTCTAAAAATAAGATAAAACTTGTAGTACCTGAAATATGATGAGAAACCCTGAAAAAGTCAAAAAATTAGAAAATCAAATTGTAGGAACTGGAATATGCTGAGAATCCCTGAAAAATTCGAAAAATGCGAAAATCACACTCTAGGACTTGGAATACGAAGAGAAACCCTGAAAAAGTCAAAAAATGAGAAAATCACACTGTAGTACCTGGAATATGGTGAGAAACACTGAAAAAGTCTAAAAATAAGATAAAACTTGTAGTACCTGAAATATGGTGAGGAACCCTAAAAAAGTCGAAAAATGAGAAAATCACACTGTAGGACTTCGAATATGATGAGAAACCGTGAAAAAGTAAAAAAATGAGAAAAATACACTGTAGGAGCTGGAATATGGAGAGAAATCCTGAAAAGGTTAAAAAATTAGAATATCACAATTGTAGGACCTCCAATATGGTGAGAAACCCTGAAAAAGTTGAAAAATGAGAAAACCACACTGTAGGACCTGGAATATGGTGAGAAACACTGAAAAATTCAAAAAATGAGAAAATCACACAGTAGGACCTAAATATGGTGAGAAACCCTGAAAAATTCGAAAAAAGCAAAAATCACACTCTAGGACTTGGAATATGTTGAGAAACCCTGAAAAAGTCAAAAAATGAGAAAATCACACTGTAGGACTTGGAATATGGTGAGAAACCCTGAAAAAGTCGAAAAATGAGAAAATCACACTGTAGGACTTGGAATATGGTGAGAAACCCTGAAAAAGTCGAAAAATGAGAAAATCACGCAGTAGGACCTGGGATTTGGTGAGAAACACTGAAAAAGTCTTAAAATAGAAAATCACACTGTAGTACTTGGAATATGGTGAAAAATACTGAAAAAGTCTTAAAATGAGAAAATCACACCTTAGGACCTGGAATATGGTGAGAAACCCTGAAAAGGTCAAAAAATGAGAAAAATCACACTGTAGTACATGGAATATGGGTAGAAACTCTGAAAAAGTCGCAAATTATAAAATGACAGTGTAGGGCCTGGAATATGTTGAGAAAACCTGAAATATTCGAAAAATGAGAAAATGACAATGTAGAACCTGGAATACCGTAAGAAACCCTGAAAAAGTTAAAAAATGAGAAAATCACACTCTAGGACTGGAATATGGTGAGAAACCCTGAAACATCGAAAAATGAGAAAATCATGTAGTAGGACCCAGAATATGGTGAGAAATCCTGAAAAAAGTCGAAAAATGAGAAAATCACGCAGTAGGACCTGGAAGCTGGTGAGAAACCCTGAAAAAGTCGAAAAATGAGAAAATCAAACTGTAGGACCTGGAATATGTTGAGAAACCCTGAAAAATACGAAAAAGGCAAAAATCACACTCTAGGACTTGGAATATGATGAGAAACCGTGAAAAAGTCAAAAAATGAAAAAATCACACTGTAGTACCTGGAATATGGTGAGAAACACTAAAAAAGTATTAAAATGAGAAAATCACCCAGTAGGACCTGGAATGAGGTGAGAAACCCTGAAACAGTCGAAATATAAGAAAATCAAACTTGTAGTACATGCAATATGGTGACAAACACTGAAAAAGTCGAAAAATGAGAATATCACACTCTAGGATTTGGAATATGATGAGAAACCCTGAAAAATTCAAAAAATGAGAAAATCACACTTTAGGACTTGGAATATGGTGAGAAACCCTCAAAAAGTCGAAAAATGAGAAAATCATGCACTAGGATCCAGAATATGATGAGAAACACAGAAAAAGTCTTAAAATGAGAAAATCACACTGTAGGACCTGGAATATGGTAAGAAACCCTGAAAATGTCGAAAAATGAGAAAATGACACTGTAGGAGCTGGAATATGGTGAGAAGTCCTGAAAAAGTCAAAAAAAAAAAAAAAAAAAAGAAATGCACACTTGTAGGACTTGCAATATGGTGAGAGACCCTGAAAAAGTCTTAAAATGAGAAAATCACACTGTAGGACTTGGGATATGGTGAGAAACCCTGAAAAGGTCGAAAAATTAGAAAATCAAACTGTAGTACCTGGTATATGGTGAGAAACACTAAAAAAGTATTAAAATGAGAAAATCACACAGTAGGACCTGGAATATGGTGAGAAACCCTGAAGCAGTTCAAAAATAAGAAAATAAAACTTGTAGTACATGCAATATGGTGAGAAACACTGAAAAAGTCAAAAAATGAGAATATCACACTCTAGGACTTGGAATATGATGAGAAACCCAGAAAAAGTCTAAAAATGAGAAAATCACACTGTAGGACTTGGAATATGGTGAGAAACCCTGAAAAAGTCGAAAAATGAGAAAATCATGCACTAGGATCCAGAATATGATGAGAAACACAGAAAAAGTCTTAAAATGAGAAAATCACACTGTAGGACCTGGAATATGGTAAGAAACCCTGAAAATGTCGAAAAATGAGAAAATGACACTGTAGGAGCTGGAATATGGTGAGAAGTCATGAAAAAGTCAAAAAAAAAAAAAAGAAATACACACTTGTAGGACTTGCAATATGGTGAGAGACCCTGAAAAAGTCTTAAAATGAGAAAATCACACTGTAGGACTTGGGATATGGTGAGAAACCCTGAAAAGGTCGAAAAATTAGAAAATCAAACTGTAGTACCTGGTATATGGTGAGAAACACTAAAAAAGTATTAAAATGAGAAAATCACACAGTAGGACCTGGAATATGGTGAGAAACCCTGAAACAGTTCAAAAATAAGAAAATAAAACTTGTAGTACATGCAATATGGTGAGAAACACTGAAAAAGTCGAAAAATGCGAATATCACACTCTAGGACTTGGAATATGATGAGAAACCCAGAAAAAGTCTAAAAATGAGAAAATCACACTTTAGGACTTGGAATATGGTGAGAAACCCTGAAAAAGTCGAAAAATGAGAAAATCACACTGTAGTACCTAGAATATGGTGAGAAACACTGAAAAAGTCTAAAAATAAGATAAAACTTGTAGTACCTGAAATATGATGAGAAACCCTGAAAAAGTCAAAAAATTAGAAAATCAAATTGTAGGAACTGGAATATGCTGAGAATCCCTGAAAAATTCGAAAAATGCGAAAATCACACTCTAGGACTTGGAATACGATGAGAAACCCTGAAAAAGTCAAAAAATGAGAAAATCACACTGTAGTACCTGGAATATGGTGAGAAACACTGAAAAAGTCTAAAAATAAGATAAAACTTGTAGTACCTGAAATATGGTGAGGAACCCTAAAAAAGTCGAAAAATGAGAAAATCACACTGTAGGACTTCGAATATGATGAGAAACCGTGAAAAAGTAAAAAAATGAGAAAAATACACTGTAGGAGCTGGAATATGGAGAGAAACCCTGAAAAGGTTAAAAAATTAGAATATCACAATTGTAGGACCTCCAATATGGTGAGAAACCCTGAAAAAGTTGAAAAATGAGAAAACCACACTGTAGGACCTGGAATATGGTGAGAAACACTGAAAAATTCAAAAAATGAGAAAATCACACAGTAGGACCTAAATATGGTGAGAAACCCTGAAAAATTCGAAAAAAGCAAAAATCACACTCTAGGACTTGGAATATGTTGAGAAACCCTGAAAAAGTCAAAAAATGAGAAAATCACACTGTAGGACTTGGAATATGGTGAGAAACCCTTAAAAAGTCCAAAAATGAGAAAATCACACTGTAGGACTTGGAATATGGTGAGAAACCCTGAAAAAGTCGAAAAATGAGAAAATCACGCAGTAGGACCTGGGATTTGGTGAGAAACACTGAAAAAGTCTTAAAATAGAAAATCACACTGTAGTACTTGGAATATGGTGAAAAATACTGAAAAAGTCTTAAAATGAGAAAATCACACCTTAGGACCTGGAATATGGTGAGAAACCCTGAAAAGGTCAAAAAATGAGAAAAATCACACTGTAGTACATGGAATATGGGTAGAAACTCTGAAAAAGTCGCAAATTATAAAATGACAGTGTAGGGCCTGGAATATGTTGAGAAAACCTGAAATATTCGAAAAATGAGAAAATGACAATGTAGAACCTGGAATACCGTAAGAAACCCTGAAAAAGTTAAAAAATGAGAAAATCACACTCTAGGACTGGAATATGGTGAGAAACCCTGAAACATCGAAAAATGAGAAAATCATGTAGTAGGACCCAGAATATGGTGAGAAATCCTGAAAAAAGTCGAAAAATAAGAAAATCACGCAGTAGGACCTGGAAGCTGGTGAGAAACCCTGAAAAAGTCGAAAAATGAGAAAATCAAACTGTAGGACCTGGAATATGTTGAGAAACCCTGAAAAATACGAAAAAGGCAAAAATCACACTCTAGGACTTGGAATATGATGAGAAACCGTGAAAAAGTCAAAAAATGAAAAAATCACACTGTAGTACCTGGAATATGGTGAGAAACACTAAAAAAGTATTAAAATGAGAAAATCACCCAGTAGGACCTGGAATGAGGTGAGAAACCCTGAAACAGTCGAAATATAAGAAAATCAAACTTGTAGTACATGCAATATGGTGACAAACACTGAAAAAGTCGAAAAATGAGAATATCACACTCTAGGATTTGGAATATGATGAGAAACCCTGAAAAATTCAAAAAATGAGAAAATCACACTGTAGGACTTGGAATATGGTGAGAAACCCTCAAAAAGTCGAAAAATGAGAAAATCATGCACTAGGATCCAGAATATGATGAGAAACACAGAAAAAGTCTTAAAATGAGAAAATCACACTGTAGGACCTGGAATATGGTAAGAAACCCTGAAAATGTCGAAAAATGAGAAAATGACACTGTAGGAGCTGGAATATGGTGAGAAGTCCTGAAAAAGTCAAAAAAAAAAAAAAAAGAAATACACACTTGTAGGACTTGCAATATGGTGAGAGACCCTGAAAAAGTCTTAAAATGAGATAATCACACTGTAGGACTTGGGATATGGTGAGAAACCCTGAAAAGGTCGAAAAATTAGAAAATCAAACTGTAGTACCTGGTATATGGTGAGAAACACTAAAAAAGTATTAAAATGAGAAAATCACACAGTAGGACCTGGAATATGGTGAGAAACCCTGAAGCAGTTCAAAAATAAGAAAATAAAACTTGTAGTACATGCAATATGGTGAGAAACACTGAAAAAGTCGAAAAATGAGAATATCACACTCTAGGACTTGGAATATGATGAGAAACCCAGAAAAAGTCTAAAACTGAGAAAATCACACTGTAGGACTTGGAATATGGTGAGAAACCCTGAAAAAGTCGAAAAATGAGAAAATCACACTGTAGTACCTAGAATATGGTGAGAAACACTGAAAAAGTCTAAAAATAAGATAAAACTTGTAGTACCTGAAATATGATGAGAAACCCTGAAAAGTCAAAAAATTAGAAAATCAAATTGTAGGAACTGGAATATGCTGAGAATCCCTGAAAAATTCGAAAAATGCGAAAATCACACTCTAGGACTTGGAATACGATGAGAAACCCTGAAAAAGTCAAAAAATGAAAAAATCACACTGTAGTACCTGGAATATGGTGAGAAACACTGAAAAAGTCTAAAAATAAGATAAAACTTGTAGTACCTGAAATATGGTGAGGAACCCTAAAAAAAGTCGAAAAATGAGAAAATCACACTGTAGGACTTCGAATATGATGAGAAAACCGTGAAAAAGTAAAAAAATGAGAAAAATACACTGTAGGAGCTGGAATATGGAGAGAAACACTGAAAAGGTTAAAAAATTAGAATATCACAATTGTAGGACCTCCAATATGGTGAGAAAACCTGAAAAAGTTGAAAAATGAGAAAACCACACTGTAAGGACCTGCAATAGGGTGAGAAATTCTGAAAAAGTCAAAAAATGAGAAAATCACACTGTAGGACTTTGAATATGGTGAGAAACTCTGAAAAAGTCAAAAAATGAGAAAATCACCCTGTAGGACTTGGGAATATGGTGAGAAACCCTGAAAAAGTCAAAAAATGAGAAAAATCACACTGTAATACATGGAATATGGTGAGAAAACTCTGAAAAAGTCGCAAATTAGAAAATGACAGTGTAGGACCTGGAATATGTTGAGAAAACCTGAAATATTCAAAAAATGAGAAAATGACAATGTAGAACCTGGAATAAGTAAGAAACCCCGAAAATTTTAAAAAAAGAGAAAATCGCACTGTAGGACCTGGAATATGGTGAGAAACAGTGAAAAAGTCAAAAAATGAGAATATCAACACTCTAGGACTTGGAATATGGTGAGAAACCCTGAAAAAGTCAAAACATGAGAAATTCATGCAGGTAGGACCCAGAATATGGTGAGAAACCCTGAAAGAAGTCGGAAAATGAGAAAATCAGGCTGTAGGACTTGGAAGCTAGTGAGAAACCTGAAAAAGACGAAAAATGAGAATAACAAACTGTAGGACCTGGAATATGTTGAGAAACCCTGAAAAAATTCGAAAAAAAGCAAAAATCACACTCTAGGACTTGGAATGTGATGAGAAACCCTGAAAAAGTAAAAAAATGAGAAAATTACACTGTAGTACCTGGAATATGGTAAAAAAGTATTAAAATGAGAAAATCACACAGTAGGACCTGGAATATGGTGAGAAACTCTGAAAAAGTCGAAAACATGAGAAAATCACGCAGTAGCCTGGAATATGGTGAGAAACCCTGAAAAAGTCGAAAAAAGAGAAAATCACACTGTAGGACCTGGAATATGGTGAGAAACTCTGAAAATGTCAAAAAATAAGAAATTCACACTTGTAGGACCTGCAATATGGTGAGAAACCCTGAAAAAGTCAAAAAATGAGAAAATCACACTGTAGGACTTGGAATAAAATGAGAAACCGTGAAAAAGACAAAAAATGACAAAAGTACACGGTAGGAGATGGAATATGGAGAGAAACCGTTAAAAAGTAGAAAAATAAGATATACACACTTGTAGGACATGCAATATGGTGAGAGACCCTGAAAAAGTCTTAAATGAGAAAATCACACTGTAGTACCTGGAATATGGTGAGAAACCCTGAAAAAGTCCAAAAATAAGAAATTCACACGTGTAGGACCTGCAATATGGTGAGAAACCCTGAAAAAGTTGAAAAATGAGAAAATCACACTGTAGGACTTGGAATAAGATGAGACACCCTGAAAAAGTCAAAAAATGAGAAAATTTCCACTGTAGGACTTGGATTAAGATGAGAAACCCTGAAAAAGTTGAAAAATGAGAAAATCACAATGTAGAAGATGGAATATGGTGAGCAATCCTGAAAAAGTCAAAAAATGAGAAAATCACACTGTGGAACCTGGAATATGGTGAGAAACTCTGAAAAAGAGCGAAAAATTGGAAAAATCACACTCTAGGACTTGGAATATGATGAGAAACCCTGAAAAAGTCAAAAAATGAGAAAATCACACTGTAGGACTTTGAATATGGTGAGAAACTCTGAAAAAGTCAAAAAATGAGAAAATCACCCTGTAGGACTTGGAATATGGGTGAGAAACCCTGAAAAAGTCAAAAAATGAGAAAAATCACACTGTAATACATGGAATATGGTGAGAAACTCTGAAAAAGTCGCAAATTAGAAAATGACAGTGTAGGACCTGGAATATGTTGAGAAAACCTGAAATATTCAAAAAATGAGAAAATGACAATGTAGAACCTGGAATAAGTAAGAAACCCCGAAAATTTTAAAAAAAGAGAAAATCGCACTGTAGGACCTGGAATATGGTGAGAAACAGTGAAAAAGTCAAAAAATGAGAATATCACACTCTAGGACTTGGAATATGGTGAGAAACCCTGAAAAAGTCAAAACATGAGAAATTCATGCAGTAGGACCCAGAATATGGTGAGAAACCCTGAAAGAAGTCGGAAAATGAGAAAATCAGGCTGTAGGACTTGGAAGCTAGTGAGAAACCTGAAAAAGACGAAAAATGAGAATAACAAACTGTAGGACCTGGAATATGTTGAGAAACCCTGAAAAATTCGAAAAAAGCAAAAATCACACTCTAGGACTTGGAATGTGATGAGAAACCCTGGAAAAAGTAAAAAATGAGAAAATTACACTGTAGTACCTGGAATATGGTAAAAAGTATTAAAATGAGAAAATCACACAGTAGGACCTGGAATATGGTGAGAAACTCTGAAAAAGTCGAAAACATGAGAAAATCACGCAGTAGCCTGGAATATGGTGAGAAACCCTGAAAAAGTCGAAAAATGAGAAAATCTCGCAGTAGTACCTGGAATATGGTGAGAAACACTGAAAAAGTCTTAAAATGAGAAAATCACACTGTAGGACCTGGAATATGGTGAGAAACTCTGAAAATGTCAAAAAATAAGAAATTCACACTTGTAGGACCTGCAATATGGTGAGAAACCCTGAAAAAGTCAAAAAATGAGAAAATCACACTGTAGGACTTGGAATAAAATGAGAAACCGTGAAAAAGACAAAAAAATGACAAAAGTACACCGGTAGGAGATGGAATATGAGAGAAACCGTTAAAAAGTAGAAAAATAAGATATACACACTTGTAGGACATGCAATATGGTGAGAGACCCTGAAAAAGTCTTAAATGAGAAAATCACACTGTAGTACCTGGAATATGGTGAGAAACCCTGAAAAAGTCCAAAAATAAGAAATTCACACGTGTAGGACCTGCAATATGGTGAGAAACCCTGAAAAAGTTGAAAAATGAGAAAATCACACTGTAGGACTTGGAATAAGATGAGACACCCTGAAAAAGTCAAAAAATGAGAAAATTTCACTGTAGGACTTGGATTAAGATGAGAAACCCTGAAAAAGTTGAAAAATGAGAAAATCACAATGTAGAAGATGGAATATGGTGAGCAATCCTGAAAAAGTCAAAAATGAGAAAATCACACTGTGGAACCTGGAATATGGTGAGAAACTCTGAAAAAGGCGAAAAATTGGAAAAATCACACTCTAGGACTTGGAATATGATGAGAAACCCTGAAAAGTCAAAAATGAGAAAATCAGACTGTAGTAGCTGGAATATGGTGAGAAACATTGAAAAAGTCTCAAAATGAGAAAATCAAAGAGTTGGACCTGCAATATGGTGAGAAAAACTGAAACAGTCGAAAATAAGAAAATCAAACTTGTAGTCCCTGCAATATGGTGAGAAACCCTGAAAAATTCCAAAAATGAGAAAATCACACTGTAAGATTTAGAATATGATGAGAAACACTGAAAAAGTCAAAAAAATGAGAAAAATACACTGTAGAAGCTGGAATATGGTGAGTAAACCCTGAAAAAGTCGAAAATAAGAAAATCACACTTGTAGAACCTCCAATATGTTGAGAAACCCTGAAAAAGTCTTAAAATGAGAAAATCACACTGTAGGACTTGGAATAAGATGAGAAACCCTAAAAAAGTCGAAAAATGAGAAAAATACACTGAAGGAGTTGGGGATATGTTGAGAAACCCTGAAAAAGTCTTAAAATGAGAAAATCGCACTGTAGGACCTGGTTTATGGTGAGAAACCCTGAAATATCGAAAAATAAGAAAATCAAACTTGTAGTACCTGTAATATGGTGAGAAACCCTGAAAAAGTCAAAAAATGAGAAAATCACAATATAGGACTTGGAATAAGATGAGAATCTGTGAAAAAGACAAAAAAAATGACAAAAACACACTGTAGGAGCTTGAATATGATGAGAAACACAGAAAAAGTCTTAAAATGAGAAAATCACACTGTAGGACCTGGAATATGGTAAGAAACCCTGAAAATGTCGAAAAATGAGAAAATGACCACTGTAGGAGCTGGAATATGGTGAGAAGTCATGAAAAAGTCAAAAAAAAAAAAAAAGAAATACACACTTGTAGGACTTGCAATATGGTGAGAGACCCTGAAAAAGTCTTAAAATGAGAATATCACACTCTAGGACTTGGAATATGATGAGAAACCCAGAAAAAGTCTAAAAATGAGAAAATCACACTGTAGGACTTGGAATATGGTGAGAAACCCTGAAAAAGTCGAAAAATGAGAAAATCACACTGTAGTACCTAGAATATGGTGAGAAACACTGAAAAAGTCTTAAAATAAGATAAAACTTGTAGTACCTGAAATATGATGAGAAACCCTGAAAAAGTCAAAAAATTAGAAAATCAAATTGTAGGAACTGGAATATGCTGAGAATCCCTGAAAAATTCGTAAAAATTCGAAAATCACACTCTAGGACTTGGAATACGATGAGAAACCCTGAAAAAGTCAAAAAATGAGAAAATCACACTGTAGTACCTGGAATATGGTGAGAAACACTGAAAAAGTCTAAAAATAAGATAAAACTTGTAGTACCTGAAAATATGGTGAGGAACCCTAAAAAAGTCGAAAAATGAGAAAATCACACTGTAGGACTTCGAATATGATGAGAAACCGTGAAAAAGTAAAAAAATGAGAAAAATACACTGTAGGAGCTGGAATATGGAGAGAAACCCTGAAAAGGTTAAAAAATTAGAATATCACAATTGTAGGACCTCCAATATGGTGAGAAACCCTGAAAAAGTTGAAAAATGAGAAAACCACACTGTAGGACCTGGAATATGGTGAGAAACACTGAAAAATTCAAAAATGAGAAAATCACACAGTAGGACCTAAAATATGGTGAGAAACCGTGAAACAGTCGAAATATAAGAAAATCAAACTTGAAGTACCTGCAATATGGTGAGAAACCCTGAAAAAGTCGAAAATGAAAAAATCACACTGTAGGATTTGGAATATGATGAGAAACCATGAAAAAAGTCAAAAATGAGAAAAATATACTGTAGGAGTTGGAATGTGGTGAGAAAAACTGAAAAAGTCGAAGAATAAGAAAATCACACAAGTAGGACCTCCAATATTGTGAGAAACCCTGAAAAAGTCGAAAAATGAGAAAATTACAGAGTAGGACATGGAATATGGTAAGAAACCCTTTAAAAAGTCGGAAAAGAGAAAATCACACTGTAGGATTTGGAATATGATGAGAAAACCTGAAAAAGTCAAAAAATGAGAAAAATCACACTGTAGTACCTGGAATATTGTGAGAAAACACTGAAAAAGTCTAAAAATGAGAAAATCACACAGTAGGACTTGGAATATGGTGAGAAACCCTGAAACAGTCGAAAAATAAGAAAATCAAACTTGTAGTACCTGCAATATGGTGAGAAAACCTGAAAAGTCGACAAATGAGAAAATCATACTGTAGGACCTGCAATAGGGTGAGAAATTCTGAAAAAGTCAAAAAATAAGAAATCACACTGTAGGACTTGGAATATGATGAGAAAACCTGAAAAAATCTAAAAATGAGAAAAATCACACTGTAGGAGCTGGAATATGGTGAGAAACCCTGAAAAGTCAAAAAAAGAGAAAAATCACACTGTAGGACCTGGAATATGGTGAGAAAACATGAAAAATTCAAAAAGGAGAAAATCACACTCTAGGACTTGGAATATGATGAGAAAACCTGAAAAAGTCCAAAAATGAGAAAATCACACTGTAGGACTTCGAATATGGTGAGAAACTCTGAAAAAGTCAAAAAATGAGAAAATCACCCTGTAGGACTTGGAATATGGTGAGAAACCTGAAAAAGTCAAAAAATGAGAAAAATCACACTGTAATACATGGAATATGGTGAGAAACTCTGAAAAAGTCGCAAATTAGAAAATGACAGTGTAGGACCTGGAATATGTTGAGAAAACCTGAAATATTCAAAAAATGAGAAAATGACAATGTAGAACCTGGAATAAGTAAGAAACCCCGAAAATTTTAAAAAAAGAGAAAATCGCACTGTAGGACCTGGAATATGGTGAGAAACAGTGAAAAGTCAAAAAATGAGAATATCACACTCTAGGACTTGGAATATGGTGAGAAACCCTGAAAAAGTCAAAAACATGAGAAATTCATGCAGTAGGACCCAGAATATGGTGAGAAACCTTGAAGAAGTCGGAAAAATGAGAAAATCAGGCAGTAGGACTTGGAAGCTAGTGAGAAACCCTGAAAAAGACGAAAAGTGAGAATAACAAACTGTAGGACCTGGAATAATGTGAGAAACCCTGAAAAATTCGAAAAAAGCAAAAATCACACTCTAGGATTTGGAATGTGATGAGAAATCCTGAAAAAGTAAAAAAATGAGAAAATCACACTGTAGTACCTGGAATATGGTAAAAAAGTATTAAATGAGAAAATCACACAGTAGGACCTGGAATATGGTGAGAAACTCTGAAAAAGTCGAAAACATGAGAAAATCACGCAGTAGCCTGGAATATGGTGAGAAACCCTGAAAAAGTCGAAAAATGAGAAAATCACGCAGTAGTACCTGGAATATGGTGAGAAACACTGAAAAAGTCTTAAAATGAGAAAATCACACTGTAGGACCTGGAATATGGTGAGAAACTCTGAAAATGTCGAAAAATAAGAAATTCACACTTGTAGGACCTGCAATATGGTGAGAAACCCTGAAAAAGTCAAAAAATGAGAAAAGCACACTGTAGGACTTGGAATAAAATGAGAAACCGTGAAAAAGACAAAAAATGACAAAAGTACACGGTAGGAGATGGAATATGGAGAGAAACCGTTAAAAAGTAGAAAAATAAGATATACACACTTGTAGGACATGCAATATGGTGAGAGACCCTGAAAAAGTCTTAAATGAGAAAATCACACTGTAGTACCTGGAATATGGTGAGAAACCCTGAAAAGTTCCAAAAATAAGAAATTCACACGTGTAGGACCTGCAATATGGTGAGAAACCCTGAAAAAGTTGAAAAATGAGAAAAATCACACTGTAGGACTTGGAATAAGATGAGACACCCTGAAAAATTCAAAAAATGAGAAAATTTCACTGTAGGACTTGGAATAAGATGAGAAACCCTGAAAAAGTTGAAAAATGAGAAAATCACAATGTAGAAGATGGAATATGGTGAGCAATCCTGAAAAAGTCAAAAAAATGAGAAAATCACACTGTGGAACCTGGAATATGGTGAGAAACTCTGAAAAAGGCGAAAAATTGGAAAAATCACACTCTAGGACTTGGAATATGATGAGAAACCCTGAAAAAGTCAAAAATGAGAAAATCAGACTGTAGTAGCTGGAATATGGTGAGAAAACATTGAAAAAAGTCTCAAAATGAGAAAATCACACAGTTGGACCTGCAATATGGTGAGAAAAACTGAAACAGTCGAAAAATAAGAAAATCAAACTTGTAGTCCCTGCAATATGGTGAGAAACCCTGAAAATTCCAAAAATGAGAAAATCACACTGTAAGATTTAGAATATGATGAGAAACAACTGAAAAAGTCAAAAAATGAGAAAAAATACACTGTAGAAGCTGGAATAATGGTGAGTAAACCCTGAAAAAGTCGAAAAATAAGAAAATCACACTTGTAGAACCTCCAATATGTTGAGAAACCCTGAAAAAGTCTTAAAATGAGAAAAATCACCCTGTAGGACTTGGAATAAGATGAGAAACCCCTAAAAAAGTCGAAAAATGAGAAAAATACACTGAAGGAGTTGGAATATGTTGAGAAACCCTGAAAAAGTCTTAAAATGAGAAAATCGCACTGTAGGACCTGGAATATGGTGAGAAACCCTGAAATATCGAAAAATAAGAAAATCAAACTTGTAGTACCTGTAATATGGTGAGAAACCCTGAAAAAGTCAAAAAATGAGAAAATCACAATATAGGACTTGGAATAAAGATGAGAATCTGTGAAAAAGACAAAAAAAATGACAAAAACACACTGTAGGAGCTTGAATATGATGAGAAACACAGAAAAAGTCTTAAAATGAGAAAATCACACTGTAGGACCTGGAATATGGTAAGAAACCCTGAAAATGTCGAAAAATGAGAAAATGACACTGTAGGAGCTGGGAATATGGTGAGAAGTCATGAAAAAGTCAAAAAAAAAAAAAAAAGAAATACCACACTTGTAGGACTTGCAATATGGTGAGAGACCCTGAAAAAGTCTTAAAATGAGAATATCACACTCTAGGACTTGGAATATGATGAGAAACCCAGAAAAAGTCTAAAAATGAGAAAAATCACACTGTAGGATTTGGAATATGATGAGAAACCATGAAAAGTCAAAAATGAGAAAAATATACTGTAGGAGTTGGAATGTGGTGAGAAAAACTGAAAAAGTCGAAGAATAAGAAAATCACACAAGTAGGACCTCCAATATTGTGAGAAACCCTGAAAAAGTCGAAAAATGAGAAAATTACAGAGTAGGACATGGAATATGGTAAGAAAACCCTTTAAAAGTCGGAAAAGAGAAAATCACACTGTAGGATTTGGAATATGATGAGAAAACCTGAAAAAGTCAAAAAATGAGAAAAATCACACTGTAGTACCTGGAATATTGTGAGAAAACACTGAAAAAGTCTAAAAATGAGAAAATCACACAGTAGGACTTGGAATATGGTGAGAAACCCTGAAACAGTCGAAAAATAAGAAAATCAAACTTGTAGTACCTGCAATATGGTGAGAAAACCTGAAAAAGTCGACAAATGAGAAAAATCATACTGTAGGACCTGCAATAGGGTGAGAAATTCTGAAAAAGTCAAAAAATAAGAAAAATCACACTGTAGGACTTGGAATATGATGAGAAAACCTGAAAAAATCTAAAAATGAGAAAATCACACTGTAGGGAGCTGGAATATGGTGAGAAACCCTGAAAAGTCAAAAAAAGAGAAAAATCACACTGTAGGACCTGGAATATGGTGAGAAAACATGAAAAATTCAAAAAGGAGAAAATCACACTCTAGGACTTGGAATATGATGAGAAAACCTGAAAAAGTCCAAAAATGAGAAAATCACACTGTAGGACTTCGAATATGGTGAGAAACTCTGAAAAAGTCAAAAAATGAGAAAATCACCCTGTAGGACTTGGAATATGGTGAG
This sequence comes from Mus caroli, assembly GCF_978045245.1. Lineage (NCBI taxonomy): Eukaryota > Metazoa > Chordata > Mammalia > Rodentia > Muridae > Mus > Mus caroli. The sequence continues at coordinate 324 of NW_028227776.1, read as the reverse complement.
AAACCCTGAAAAAGTCAAAAAATGAGAAAAATCACACTGTAATACATGGAATATGGTGAGAAACTCTGAAAAAGTCGCAAATTAGAAAATGACAGTGTAGGACCTGGAATATGTTGAGAAAACCTGAAATATTCAAAAAATGAGAAAATGACAATGTAGAACCTGGAATAAGTAGAAACCCCGAAAATTTTAAAAAAAGAGAAATCGCACTGTAGGACCTGGAATATGGTGAGAAACAGTGAAAAAGTCAAAAAATGAGAATATCACACTCTAGGACTTGGAATATGGTGAGAAACCCTGAAAAAGTCAAAACATGAGAAATTT